>NC_081554.1:20145375-20207875 GCF_963082655.1 Stomoxys calcitrans | reverse complement strand
CACCTCAATTGCCAGCACTTAGGTTTATTTCGATGCTAACAGCAAATACACGTTGTATACTTACAATTGAATTTTTATCTTAAATTTTTGCTACATTGACCTTAAATTTTGAAAAAAAAAAAAACAAAAACACATAACAAACTCTAAAGCATGGTTCTATGTACACAATAGGCCGATTTTTATACTCCACTGATGATGATGATGATAATATAAACGAGTACTTTAGTGGACCCATGTAGCCGTTTGTGCAAGTAAAACGCTGGGCTTTAGCACAAGTCTCATTTATTCACACATACACACACAAACGCTCACATATGGAAGTTGAATCCTAAGTGGATATGTTGTGGGTGTATGCATGTGAAACCTTTTAATATTTATGTTTAGTGAAAGCCTTGCCAACCAACCAAACGACCAACTAACTCCATGCTCCATTTCTCTCCCCTTGCTGGCCAAATGGAAAAATCTTAAATTGCAAAAACCTCTTTTACAAAATAAACAACAAATAATTTTCTATCCGTATGTCAAATGGGAATTTTCCAACGAACAATAAAAAGAAATACGGCAAGAGAAAAGCAGATGCTATGAAATATCTGCGAATGTGTGGATTTTTTTTTTCATCTTTTAGGTTTTCATACAACAACAATGTTTTAAATTAAATTTTGTGGAGGTGGCAAGAGTTGATTCTCTAGGGATTGAAATAGGGCCATAGGGCTTCACAGACTTCTTCACCGACCAAGATTATTGTACGCATTGAGGGAGGGGGGTGTTAAAATAAACAAACGTCAGTTAAAATGGTTTTTGGGTCACTTATCAAATGTTTAACAGATTAAAAGCCTCTAAAGAAAAGTGTTTTATTAAGAAAGCCTTGGATTTTTTTTGAAGTGGAAGAAGATTTATACATGCACACAAGAGAATTGGTAGAAATATTTCAACACCAGCTAAAACATGGTTATGAATCCTATAGTAATCGGATTAAAGCTTAAAAAAAATCTAAAAACACTTTTTAAAATTGCATCGCCTTCTTGAAGGATTTACAAAACTTACATTCATTGATAGACTATTTTCGAAGACCGCCAACATCGATTTTTTAATTTATAAAGCACAAACAGATCCGTAAATGAATCCTAGTAGTTTCTTTGGGAGCTCTGTCTATACGCAGCTGCTCCAAATAATGTCCCATTTTAATCAAATCCAGCAAGGATGTCGATGAGTTCAAACCAATTCTCTACAACATATTTTGCTATAGGTGCAAGTTATTCAAGTTAAAGATTCAAATTTTAGAGAAAACTTTTAATGAATGAGGCTTTTATGAACTTAAGAATCTTAAACGGCAGATCAGACTATATCTTTATAAGGTACAATGCGGATATTGGTTTTCCTAGCGCAACTCACCATTCCAAATATTAGCCAAATCGTGCTCTTAATACGCTTTTTATATACTTATGACCTTAAATCAGCATATCGTTCTATATTGCAGCTATATCTAAATAAATTTTGCTGTTGACTATACTCCCTAAATCGACAGATCGCTCTATATGGCAGATATATTTAAAAGTGGCCCAATATAGGCCATATTCTGTTCGGATATGGGTGTCTTAGTACAATAAACTGTTCCAAATTTCAGCTAAATCAGATAATAAATGTGTCTTTAATGACAGATCTGTATATATGGCAGCTATGTCTAAATATAGCCCGATGTGGACCATATTCGAGCCGCATGACGTAAAGCGTTAAACTACAAATTCTATTTTTATGGCTTAAGACCCTATATCGGCAGATCAGCCTATATGGCAGCTATATCCAAATATAGTCCTATTGTGTGAAAGAACTTCACCTACACATGGAAAAAGTAAGGGACTGCACCTATTTTCAGTTCAATGACTCAATTTTTAAGGACTGTAGTGCGATAACAACTGACAGGCACACAGAAGGATGGACAGACACAGGGAACATTGTTAGGTTAGATTAAGGTTAAGTTTCGGGTTGGTTCTGATTAGGTTTCAGTTAGATTTTATGCAGATTTAGGTTAAGTGTAGGTTAGGTTTAGATCAGGTTAGGTTTACGTAAGGTAAAGTTAGGTTTACATTAGGTTTAGGTTAGGCTAAATAACGTTTGGTTAGGCTTAGTTTTGATGAGGGTTAAGTTAAGGCTAGGTTAAGGTTGAGTTTAGGTTTGATAATTAGTTTTAGGTTAAGGCAAGGCTACGTAAAGGTTTAGGTTAAGTTTTAGTTATGTTTGGGTACAGTTTGGGTTTAGGTTAAGGTTAAAGAAGGCTAGCTTAAGCTTAGGTTAAGGTTAGGTTTAGGTTTCGATTAAGTTTAGGCTAGGTTAAGGTAGGGGTAGGTTAAGGTAAGCGTAGGTTAAGGTTAGGATTTAGTTTAGGTTTTGGTTATGTTTAGGTTAAGGATAGATTTAGGTAAGGTTAGATTTAGGTTGGGTTAGGTTTATGTAAGGTTAGGTTTTAGTTTGGGTTTTAGTTTAGGTGAAGGTTTAATTTCAAATTCAGATTAGGTTAATGTTGAGGTTAAGGTTTGGATTTAGGTTAAGGTTTAAGTTAGGTTAAGGTTATGTATAGATTTGAAGTAGGTTTAGGATAGGTTAAGATTTAAGTTTATGTTAATGTTTAAGTATAGTTTTAAAGGGTGATTTTTTTGAGGTTAGGATTTTTATGCATTAGTATTTGACAGATCACGTGGGATTTCAGACATGGTGTCAAAGAGAAAGATGCTCAGTATGCTTTGACATTTCATCATGAATAGACTTACTAACGAGCAACGCTTGCAAATCATTGAATTTTATTACCAAAATCAGTGTTCGGTTCGAAATGTGTTCATTCACCGTTCAGCGATGAGGCTCATTGCTGGTTGAATGGCTACGTATATAAGCAAAATTGCCGCATTTGGAGTGAAGAGCAACCAGAAGCCGTTCAAGAACTGCCCATGCATCCCGAAAAATGCACTGTTTGGTGTGGTTTGTACGCTGGTGGAATCATTGGACCGTATTTTTTCAAAGATGCTGTTGGACGCAACGCTACGGTAAATGAACACATTTCGAACCGAACACTGATTTTGATAATAAAATTCAATGATTTGCAAGCGTTGCTCGTTAGTAAGTCTATTCATGATAAAATGTCAAAGCATACTGAGCATCTTTCTCTTTGACACCATGTCTGAAATCCCACGTGATCTGTCAAATACTAATGCATAAAAATCCTAACCTCAAAAAAATCACCCTTTAGTTTAAGTTTAGGTTAGGTTGAGGTGAAGTTTTGGTTAGGCTTCGGTAAGGTAAATGTTTAGGTTGAGGTTTAGGTTTAGGGTTAGGTTTAGATTAGGTAAAGTTGGATAAGTCAGTTTAGGTTAGATTTGGGGTAGGTTAAGTTTAGATTTAGGTTAAAATTAGGAAGGGTGGGTAAGGTTAAGTCAAGATTAGGTTTAGGCTTATATTTAGGTTGAGGTTTAGGTTTAGATTAAAGTTTAGGTTAAGATTTAGGTTTAGGTTTATAACTAGATTTAGGTTTAGGTTAGGGTTTAGGTTAAGGTTTAGTTTTAGGTTTAGGTTTGGATTTAGATTACGGTCACGGTTTAGCATAGGTTAGGTTAAGTTGGGTATGTTAGTTTAGGTTAAGGTAGGTTATGCTTAGATTTAGGTTAAAAATAGGTAAGGTTAGGATAAGGTCAAGTCTAGATTAGGTTTAGTTTAAGTTTGGGTTTTGGTTTAGGATTAGGTTTAGGTTAAGGTTTAGGTTTAGGTTTAGGTTTTAATTTAGGTTTAGGTTTAAGTTTAGATTTAGGTTGAGGTTGAGGTTTAGATTTAGGCTTAGGTTTAGGTTTAGATTTAGGTTTAGGTTTAGGTGTAGTTTTGGGTTTGGATTTAGATTTCGGTTTAGATTGCGGTTAAGTTTTAGCATAGGTTAGGTTAGGTTGGGTATGTTAGTTTAGGTTTGATTTAAGGTAGGTTAAGTTAAGTTTTAGGTTAAAATTAGGTAGGGTTAGGATAAGGTCAAGTCTAGATTAGGTTTAGTTTAGGTTTGGGTTAAGGTTTAGGTTTGAGTTTAAGTTTAGGTTTAGGTTTTGGTTAAGGTTTAGGTCTTGGTTTAGGTTTGATTTAGGTTAAGGATTGGGTTTCATTTAGGTTTCCATTTTGGTTTAGGTTTAGGTTTAGGTTAAGGTTTAGGTTAAGGCTTAGGTTAAGGCTTAGGATGAGGTTTAGGTTTAGATTTAAGTTAAGGTTTAGGTTGGGTTTAGTTGGGTTTAAGGTTTTGGTTTGGGCTAGGTGAGGTTTAGATTATAGTTTAGGTTAGAACTAGGTTAGGTTAGGTAAAGTTGTAGTATGTGTTAGGTTTAGGATAGGATAAGGTAATGTTAAATTTAGGTTTAGGCTTTGGTTGGGTTTGCAAATGCATAATTGCCCATGAAAAATACTTCTCAGATATCACTGAGTGATGTCCGATTCAAATTTTAAGCTCAATGATACGGGGCCTCCATTTTATAACCGAGTCCGAACGACATGTACCTCTCTACGAGAAGTTTGAGATTGGCATAGTACCTCACAAGTGTCACCAGCGTTAGGAGGGTATAGCCACCGCTGATGTACTCGCCAGGATTCGAACCCAGTTGATCAGCATAATAAGCGGATATGCTAATCTCTGCGTTACAGTGGATTTCGAGGTTAGGATTAAGTTTTGGTTAGCTTGCGGTAAGGTTGATTTTAGGTTTGGGTTGGGATTAGGTAAGGTTTGCTTTATGTTAGATTTAGGCTACGTTAAGTTTAGGTCGAGGCTTAGGTTAGAGCTGGGAGGTTAGACTCAGGTTTGATTTAGGTTAGGTTTAGGTTAGGATAGTTCCAATATATTTGGGTTCTAGTTTGGGTTTAGGTTAGGTTTAGTTAGCTAAGGTTTAGGTTAGATTTAGTTTAGGTTTATGTTAAGTTTTGGTTAGGTTAAAATTACGTTTAGAGTAAGTTTAGGTAGGGTACAGATTAGGTTTAGGTTTGGTTTACGTTAAAGTTAGGTGTACTATATGTTAAGGTTAGGTTTAGGATAAGATTCGGGTATAGGTTTAGCTTTGGTCTGTTCGTCAGTAGTAATCACGACACATTCTTTAAAAATTAAGATATTGCGTTGGAATTTTGCACAAACTCGTATTTCTTCTATATGGGCCAAATCGGACTATATTTGGATATAGCTGCCATATAGACCAATCTGGCGATTTAGGGTCCTAAACCCCTAAAGGGTGAATTTTTTTTATCAGATTTGGGTGAAATTGGAAACAAGAAGTCTTACTACGGGCCCCGTTATTCAATCCAAATATGGCCCATATCAGACCATATTAACATATATAGAACGATAAGCCGGTTTAGGGTCTTAAGCCCGTAACAGTCACATTTATTATCCGATTTTTAAGAAATCAGAAACAGTGACTTGTTTTAAGCCTCCCGATATCCGACTCAAATATGGTTCAGATCAGAAAATATTTGGATACAGCTGCCATAGAGACCGATCTGGCGATTTAGGGTCTTTAGCACGTCGCTAAAATTTGAAATAAGAAGTTGTACTAGGGGACCCGATGTTCAAACCGAATATGGCCCATATCGGACTATATTAACATATATCTTCCATGTTAAAGGTTAAAGCTTGATCGACTCCGCAGTCCTTGTTCTGATACGTCTTCCAACAATCCAGTCCAGTTGAGTCTGAATCGGTCTATAACTTGATATAGCTCCCATTTAAGGCGATCTCCCGATTGGACATCTTGAGTTCCAGGAAACAATTTTTTATTTGACAAAAATTAGTCAAGTAGTGCTCTATTACGATTGCCAACAACTGTGCTAAGTGCTGTTTTAATCTGCCTATAATCTGATATAGCTCCCATATAAACCGATTTTTGTTCGATTGGGCTGCGTCAGGTAGTGCACGAAGTGTTCTATCACCGCTTTCAACAACTAAGCCAAGGACGGTCAATAACGGTCTTTAAGCTGATATTGTACACAAATAAACAGATCTCTGGATTATTTTTTGTTCGCTTTCTAGAAGCTTGAATATTTGCCTGGTTTGTCAGAAATTTGACAGGAAGGGTAAAATAAACTTATTTTGTATAAATTTTTATCAGAATTTGTGGAGGTGGGTGCCCTAAATTTGGATAGGCCGAACTTATTACGTCCTTACTTGTTTTCAATCTGACAGTTATTGGACTATCTATGTGCCGTCCACCAGACTATAACACCATATATGACACTAAATATATGACATTGCAAGACACGGGGGCCTAAAACTATAAGAGTTGCTTCTTTCTTCAGCGAAACAGTCAGGTATTTCATTACCAAGCATTCATTACTAAGCCTAAGCCTTTTCATGACTTTATCAATTTCCTTCTTAAATTTGAAAATTATAATAACTCCAATTCTGCTACGCACAATTATGAATACTGTATGCCATTGCGGCTCTTAAGGTAGTTAACTCGTTTAGAGCAAACCACAAAGTACGTCAAATATGGCTGGCTCAATTAATAATTAACAATCAAAACATGTCTACAAAAAAATTAAAGACGTTTTTCATGTATTTACAGACTTGCTAATTGCCCCAGAAAGGTAAGGATCAACAAAGGTAAGGCAGAGAATAACAAATAGAAGAAAAAATTGCCTAACGTAATAAAGCAGGCGAATGGGTGGGTGGTGTATGAATGGAAGTTACCACAGGGACACAAGACACAAGGATGCTCTTGCCTTTGTGAAATCACCCATTCATAATTTATTAGATAATGTTTCCGTTTTTAATGAGTAAACGCCTTTTCAAATAATTTATGAACCTTTGAACCAGGCCACAAGGTAAGTCGAGGCAAAAGAAGTAAAAATAAAAAATCTAAAACACAGATTAAAATCAATTTTTACAAGAATTTCTACTGAGGTTCAGAGGCTGAATGGTTTTACTAGAAGGATACTGGCAGGATACAGGCTCCCTTGGTGTATGTTTTGAGTGTAAGTGTGTGTGTGTGTGTGTGAAATCGTTGGAATTATATGCTTTTTAAGGTTATGTTGTCCATGTAGGTGTTTATAGAGCGCCATCAGCAGCAACTGCTTGTCTTTCTATTATGTGTGTGTGTGGGTGTGTAAGAGTTTGCGTGCAACTTCTAGCTGGTGTAAGGACATTTTCACTTTGTCTATGGCTTGGTAAGTGTTCGGCTGTCTGCCATGGGTGCGGATGTCTCTGTCGTCTTCCGTTAGGTAATTTATAAATATAGGTTACGAAAACCTCATTTTTATCTTGGAAAGCAAACGAACATCAGCAGCCCCGAAACCAAGCCAGGAGAAGACGCAAGAACGGCTACAAAAAAAAAAAAACACGACAGTGAAATGTATGACATTAAATTACCTTTTCTGGGCTACAACTGAAAGCAGCCAACGGCTAACTGAAGCACAAGATAAAATGCAGCAGCAGGAATAGGTCTCTATGTGTGCTTCGTAGCTGGCTTCGTCTACTCGTCGACTTTTAAAGGAGGCAAGGCAGAGTTAGAATTTTGGTATCCCTTCAAAAAAAAACAGGACATTGGTTGTGCTGTGATGGAAAATCCTCAAAGTGCCCGTTTGAGCCATAGTCGTCAAGCCATTAGAAAAATATCCAGGGCTTAGCAAGGTTTCCATAGAAATACTCTCAGAAAAAAAACTCATTTTACTGAATCACTCACTCACATGCATGCTCAGCGAGAGCAAAATGAGTATTTCCGTTGAGCTGTTGAGTGTGTTTTGGGCCTTTGCCCATGATTTATGCGAATGTTTGAATGTATGTTACACACACCCTCACACATAAATCAACATCATTTCCATGTATTATTCACCCATACAGACAGTCAGGATTTACCACAGACACACTTTCAGTCTCTGTGTGCGTGTGTGTGTGTGTGCGTGTTTGCGTTTGTATGTCTGCTGTATTTTTGTTAAATTTTTGTGAGAGCAACGTATTCTTAGTGCCATAAATTTTCAGCATCCCACTTTTTTTTTCCTCTTCAGTTCACTTTGCCATGGCTTGGATCCGACCCAAACTCAGGAGTTTCTACTACGTGATGCGATGTGTACAGCATCTGCAGCCACAGCCATAGCCACAACCAGAACCAGAACAACGGCAACAATAACAAGCACTAGCATACAACACCGCCATCGTCATCGTGAGGGGGGGCTCAACATCGAAGGAGGTAACAGAATTTAAGGCAGCACTAACAACCATGGCTGCCACCAAGCATTTGTGTTGGCATAAAGTAAAAGTCGCCTAGGCTATAAAGAGGAGGTCCCTTATCATCGGACAGCACTCATTGATAAGTGAGAAGTTTGCCCCTGCTTCTGAATGGATTGTTCATGTATTGCATCGTTTTCAGCCAGGAGATGAAGCCTATTGATATTGGCAAAAATCGGCTCAGATATGGATAAAGCTCCCATACATATGTGTGTCCGAATTGAACAAAATTGCAACGATGTGGTCATTTATTAACCGATTCACTCGTCATTGGCCAGGAACGATTCCTTTATTACTCTCGATACTTTAGATTGTCCAAACATAGAAGACATTGACGACAATGTCGACAGGAATACGACACCAATAGTGGGGTCTTTTGACGATAGTTGTCCTCTTCGAGAACGGAAATCTTCCCAAGAAAAACACTGTATGACCGAGGAGATTCGAAACGGACTGAGGAGGGATTTAAGGCCGTCTGATATTACAATACTTCTATTGTAATATCAGACGGCCTGGTTGGGTAAGGATCCCAACCAGCTATGCAGAAGAGCCGTAAGGGTCTTGCATATGGCATGTGACTGGGCTTGACTCAGGGGTCTCAATGTTAACCCAGAAAAGACTGAAATATGCCTGTTTATCCACTACGGCTATGAGACTTAAGGCGACGGGAGAATGGATTGAATATGGTGGCATCTCATACCATCGCGGTATAATCGGGGCGACGATAGGAAACGTGGAAGGAAGGAAAGATGTTTCCATTCGGATACCTGAGATGGCTCTTGAGGTCAAGTGCGAGGCACTGCTGCCACCAGCAAATTCTTGGACTGATGGAACCCTGAGATGGCTCTTGAGGTCAAGTGCGAGGCACTGCTGCCATCGGGAAATTCTTGAACTGATAGAACCCTAATATTGCCATCTGGAAGATCATGTTAAGCAAATGGATCAAAACTAGAGAACAGAGTGGCTCTGGGGCTATCTAGAAGATCATGTTACACGGATGGATCAAAGCTAGAGGACAGAGTGGGCCTAGGGGCCTACATTGAGAACCCAGGGCCTAAGATCAGTTTTAGACTGCCTGGCTATAATATGATCCTGCAGGCGGAGATACGGTGCTAACGCTTGGACGTCGAGTCTGAACATGTTTACGGACAGCAAAATTGTCATAAGGGCAAAAACAACCCGAACGGTAAGGTCACGAACAGTCTTGCAGTGTAAGAAGGAGATTAACGCCTTCTTTGAGGATGGCACAATCCGTTTGGGTGTCGGGCCATAACGGAGTAAGGGGGAATGGAATGGCAGACGAATTGGCGGTCCAAAGGACTGTCATCAATAAACTCGGTTAACCCGAAGCCTTTCAGGTCTCTTTCCTTACTCGGGCTAGAATATTTCTAAGACATAGTTAATGGGTGGACGGCTCTTCAAAAATCCACCTACTGCTTAATCCTCAACCGGATCCAAAGGATAGCTTGTTTATGCATCACAGCCACACTGAGGACTACACCATCTGATGCAATGAATTTAATGCTACATCTAATGACCGCGCGTCATGCACTAGATATATACTGCAGTAGTCAGACCTATAATGCTATATAGTGTTGTGGTCTGGTGGACTGCGCTTCAAAAGTCCACCTACTGCTCAATACTCAACCGGATACAAAGGATGGCTTGTTTGTGCATCACCGCTACACTAAGGACTACACCATCTGATGAAATGAATTTAATGCTACAGATGTGACATAGACTTCTATGCGGATAGTTCTAAACTAGACGACCAGGTGGGCTTTGGGGTGTACTCTAAAGATCTACAACTGGTCATATCGAAGAGGTTACCCGACCACTGCAGTGTGCATCAAGCGGAGATCCTAGCAATTAAGGAAGTGATGGAATGGCTAAGATATAATGCCATTACGACGATTGGCAAAAATATCT
This sequence comes from Stomoxys calcitrans, assembly GCF_963082655.1. Lineage (NCBI taxonomy): Eukaryota > Metazoa > Arthropoda > Insecta > Diptera > Muscidae > Stomoxys > Stomoxys calcitrans. The sequence goes on along the minus strand of NC_081554.1, from coordinate 20,197,722 downwards.
TCTCAGACAGCCAGGCAGCCATTTAATCGTAATCGTAATTGGAGAACGTATTTCGGAACACAAAAACCGCCCTCGACTGTAGCAGATCTCTCAACGAGATGGCTGAACAGCTAAAAATTCACATATTCTGGGTGCCAGGTCACAAAGGTATCCTAGGGAATTGTAAAGCGGACGAGCTTGCAAGACTAGTAGCTACCCTACATACTCCAGGGATACTGTAATCTGTGGGTATGCCTCTAGCGACATGTATGCTAAGTTTTCAAGACGATACCCGAAGGACAACGATTGATAGATGGTCACAAAGAGTGTTAGTTCTTCATCTATTCCAACTCTTGTTAAGGACGATCAAACGTTCACTGACCCGGTTGATAAGGCTAACCTGTTGGCTGATATATTTGCAGGGAACTCTTCCCTGCCGGGTAGCAATCAACCACTCCCCTCAATCAAAAACGTATCTGGCATCATGCCCCAAATATTTTTTCGAACTCGTGGAGTTAAAAGGGTTCTCGAAATTCTGCACGTAAATAAATGCCCGGGCCCGGATGGCATATCAACACTTGTCTTACTCAAGTGTTCTTCAACGCTCGCTCGTCCATTACGCAACCATTTCAATCTTGCCTACCGTGCGGGAATCTTCAGCCCATCCCCAAGAAAGGTGAGGCAAGCAACCCTGCGAATTATCGGCCAATTGCGATATGCTCCGCTCTCTCCTAGGTCATGGAGGGCATGGTTAATCACCATCTTGTGAGGTATTTAGAGTCTAATGGCCTTCTTAGCGACCAACAGTATGGATTCCGCAGAAATCGCTCTACGGGTGACCATGGCACTTCTGTCGGAAAGTTGGAGTCGCTCAATCCACCAGTTTGGTGAGAGTAAGGTTGTGACTCTGGATATCTGCAAGGCATTTGATAGGGTCTGGCGAGGTGCACTACTATCAAAGATTGTCGCTTTTGATGTCGGTAATGGCTTCGTTCGATTTATTTCGAGCTTTCTCAGAGATCGCACTATTCGAGTCGTTATAGATGGGTTCTCATCCAATGAGCGTAAATTGACCGTAGGTGTACCCCAGGGCTCTGTTCTTTCTCCTTCTCTTTTTCTAATTTTCATCAACAATCTGTTGGGTCAGACATCGAATCCGAACTACTCATTTGCGGATGACAGTAATCTCTGTCATTCGTACTCATTCGACCATAGGCCAAGTCTTCGAGAGATGGAGGACAAAAGGCGGGTTATGGACGATACACTCTGCCAGGATTTGCTGGCCATTTCTGAGTGGGGTCGAATGAATCGAGTAGATTTTAATGCACGGAAGACTCAGTGCTGCTTGTTGTTACACAAACGATTCGCTGACCCATTGCGATCATCTTTGTCTATCGACGGTGTAGATGTTGAGCAATCCGAAGCTCTTGATGTTCTGGGCATGAAAATACAAAGTGATGTCGGTTAGGCTAAACATGCATTCGAAGTGTCGAAAGAAGCATTCAAGTGTTTAGACTTCCTTAAACGGTGTAAGAATTACTTCACTCCGTCTGATCTTCTAAACATCTACACCACTTTCACAAGGCCGAAAATTGAGTACAACTCACATGTATGGGCTGAAGCTTCAAAATCATCCCTGGAGCTACTGGACCGTGTACAGAGGAGAGCGATGGCTTTGATTGGGGACAGTGGGGTATCCAACTCTATTGCCTCCCTTCATCATCGTCGCAATGTGGGTTGTTTGGCTCTATTCTATCGGTACTTTCATGGTGTGTGTTCGTCTGATATTCGTCTTCTTATTCCTGATGTAAGGATGTATGTCAGGGATACTAGACATTCCAGGAACTCACACCCGTTTGTAAATGATTGGCCAGCGGACCGCACAATGCATTATAGAGGGAATTCTTATTTCCCCCGAACCGTTCGTATGTGGAATCGATTTCCGGTTAATGTTTTTCCCGCCCACTTTGACATCCAAAAATTTAAGACAAATGTCAATAAGCACTACATTCTTTACCCCCTCCAATTCCTAATTTCCTCTCGCCAACGCAATGCACTGCATTCATAGGGGACATCCCCTGCGTGTTGGCTGACAGAAGAAAAAAAAAGTTGTGGGCTTTTTAAAGCGATCTGTATGATTCAAGGGTAGGAAGAAGAAGGCATCTTCCTTCTTCTGTTCCTGTGGTACGTCTAAGAGAGTCTGGTGGCAGACTGCCAATTAACCTAACCTAACCTAGTTAATGGGTTAAGGCACTCTACCCATATTCGTCCATCTATTCAACAGATATCAGAAATTACGATGACATTCGAACAAAATTTTTTATAGATACTACATTGGCCATTGCAAGTGGGTCATTAGGTCCAGATTCATTTTGCTTTAAAAAACTGAACAATTTTAAAATATTTAAAAAATTGCTTCGTACTACGTTTCTGAGTATGGACTTTCAAACTGTTCCAAACTGACTTTGTACAAGTTCCTAATATTTATATACCCTACACGACTACTGTCGTACAAGGAAGAGAGATGGACCCCTTAACAAGCGTGCCAATCGAAACAGTATCACTTTCTGATTCGATTTAGCTATGCTCGTCTATCTGTCTGAATGTCTGTGAGTTTGTCCAGTTGTTTGTCTGTCTCTCTGTCCAAGTTAATTTGTGTACAAATTTATTACAGGCATCTTTCTGGCCTAGAGATGAAATCGGTTCTAATTTGGATATTGCCGTCCGTCCGTCCATCCGTCTGTCTGTCGAAAGCACGCTAACTTTCGAAGGAGTAAAGCTAGCCGCCTGAAATTTTGCACAAATACTTCTTATAATACCAAATACTGTAGGTCGGTTGGTATTGTAAATGGGCCATATCGGTCCATGTTTTGATATAGCTGTCATATAAACCGATCTTGGGTCTTGACTTCTTGAGCCTCTAGAGGGCCCAATTCTTGTCCGATTGGGATGACATTTTGCACGACGTGTTTTGTTATGATATCCAACAACTGCGCCAAGTATGGTTTGAATCGGTCCATAACCTGATATAGCTGTCATATAAACAGATCTTGGGTCTTGACTTCTTGAGCCTCTAGAGGGCCCAATTCTTATCCGATTTGAATGAATTTTTGCACGAAGTATTTTGTTATGATATCCAACAACTGGGCCGAGCATGGTTCAAATCGGTTCATAGCCTGATATAGCTGTCATATAAACAGATCTGGGGACTTGACTTCTTGAGCCTCTAGAGGGCGCAATTCCTATCCGATTTGGCTGAAATTTAGCATGACGTATTTTATTCTTACTTTCAACAACTGTGTCAAATGAGGTTCAAATCGGTTCATAACCTGATATAGCTGCTATATAAACCGATCTATTATCTTGACTCTCATGACCATCAACATTCGTGTTTATTATGGTCTGAATCGTTCTATAGCCCGATACAGCTCCCATATAAATCGATCTTTCTATTTTACTTCTTGAGCCCCCAAAGGTCGCAATTCTTATTCGAATTGGCTGACATTTTACACAGTTCTCCAACATGTAATTTAATTGTGGTCCAAACCGGATCATACCTTGATATGGCTCTAATAGCAGAGCAAATCTTTTCTTATATCCTGTTTTGCCTAAGAAGAGATGCCGGGAAAAGAACTTGACAAATGCGTTCCATGGTGGAGGGTATATAAGATTGGGTCCGGCCGAACTTAGCACGCTTTTACTTATTTTTTCTACTTTTAGAATCCGGGCAAAATTGCTTGACTCGACTCCATCCCTCCGACTCCGCTGCCCTTATATTAACCTATTTCCCGATTTCATCTCTTAAACCTAGAAATTGTCCAAAACATGAGAGAATGCAGGTGGAGATTTGCCCTTGAAAATTCCATTAAGGAACTGGGGCAAACTTCTTACAAATCAATGAGTGCTGTGCGATTTGTACAGCCGAGTCCGAACGGCATGCCGCAGAGCGACACCTCATGGCAAAGTTCCTCACAAATGTCGCCAGCATTGGGAGGGAATAAGCACGTCTGAAAAATGTTTCTGATATTACTGCCTGGACTCAAATCCAGGCATTCAGCGTCATAGGCGGACATGCTGACCTCTGCTCCACGACGTGAGGAGGGAACAAAAAATTCAATTCAACTTAACTCTACGCGTTTTTATACCTTTCACCATAGGATGGGGGTATACTAATTTCGTTATTTCGTTCGTAATACTTCAAAATATTAATACAAGACCCGATAAAGTCCGGTCGATTGATCGTCTGTCTGTCCGTTTGTCGCAAGCACTCCAACCCCGAAAGCACAAATATTTCCTATTAGTGTAGGTCGGTTGGGATTGTACATGGGCCATATTGGTCCATGTTCTGATTTAGCTGCTATATAAACCGATATCGGATCTTGACTTCTTCAGCCGTTGTTCTTATTCGATTTGGTTAAAATTTTGTATGAGATATTCTGTTTTGGCTTCTGTGTCAACTTTGGGTTCAATCGGAAACCTGATAAAGTCACCTTAAAAATCGATCTCGAATCATGAATTCTTGAGCTTCTAGAGGACACATCGGATTGGGCTGAAATTTTGCCTGAAGTGATTTGTTTTTATCTCCAATATTTATGTTAAGAATATTTAAAATCGGTTCATAACTTGGAATAGCTGCCATATAAACTGATCTTCAGATTTAACTGCTTGCTTACAACCCTATTTGGTTGAAACATTGCATGTGAGGCTTTGTTAAGAATTCCAGCCTTGTCAAGAATAATTTAAATGGGTCGATTACTTTATATAGCTCCCATTAAAGCCAAAAAGGCCGATTTGACTTCTTGAGCTTCTAAAAGGCGCTACTATTATCCGATTTTTCCGAAATTTATTTCAAAGACTTATTCCTTGATTTCCAACAAAAGTGCCAAGTATGGTCCGAATCGGTCTATACCCTGATACAGTTGCCATATAAACCGATTTCCCGTATGTTCTTCCAAAGCCCATAGAGGTCGCAATTCCTATTGGATTTGGTTGAAATGTCTTCTATTATGGTCTCCCACATCCCAATCGGTCCATTTCCTAATATAGCATAGCAATTTTTCACGATTATCATTTGTTAGCCTATAAAGAGATACCGGGCAAAGAATTTGCCAAATGCCATCTGTTCAAAGTACGTTTGAACATGAAGTCATGTGCACCCATGTGCAGACATGCGTTCACGTATGCACATGACCCACTGTGCATAACGGTACATTGAAGTAAGTTCTTAATCGCTGATTCCGCCTTGACTTCATATTTGTTTACCTGGAATTGTTGCTTGTAGCTTGGAAAGTTGACCGTTTTCGCGGGGTCCAAGTGACAAGCAACAACCAGAAAAAGATCAGTCTCGTTTTAAATCTCAAACCCGCGCATCGTATTCTCTCCCCCTCAAAGTGAAAACCCAAGTGAAGTGAAAAGTAAAAAGTGAACATACATACAAACATATATAACTAGAGTGAACATTGCAACAATAAACTTTGAAACAGTGAACTAATATATTTAACATTTTAGATACAAAGTGACACAATAACAACCGACTCAAAAACCAAATCTACACTCGACCCACAATTGCAACATCACAACAACCATAAGTGCGGGACACAACATACAACACCAACTAATTCTAATATTGCAAACCCCCCACCTGTTAAATACAATGTCTATCTACTACAATCAACTATACTCATAATTTAAATTTTAATCTACTTACTACTGCTACTTAAATCTATGAATTGTGCTATCTAAACCTAAATATTTGCTACTTAAACACTACGATCTACTTATAACTAATGAATTTAAATAACATAGAAAAGAACATCACAATAAACAATCACCACCACATTTGAATTTTAAACATAAAACTTCCTATGTTTTATTTCGGAAGGCAAAACCCTTAGTTTGACCCCAAACATTTGGTCCATTGCGAACCGGATAAGTGGTTTTTTTAAATAATTAAAAAACCAAAAATCAAAAAAAATTTTTCTGTTTTGTGCCCAAAAATAATTCATTTTCATTTCAAAAGACCCAGTGACCGAAACACAAAAAAATTCGCAACAACAAAAGTGCAGTGACCCAACAATTAAAAGCAAATGAAATAGAGAAAAGTGCGAAAAAAGGGTTGGTTACACACAACCGTACATACATACACGTATGGACGGACGGCCAACACAAAAATATCAAAACACATAAAAGATCAGTTTTGGCAATTTATTAAAAACAAAATAATACACAAATCACAAATTAAAAAATATATAGCGGCTCTCAGTGTTCTTCGTTTGGTTGTGGCATTTATTTTATTGAAAATTTGATAAAATATTCCAACCAAATGAAGATCAAAACGAAATAACAAAAGAAAATAATAACCAAATTGCAAAGTGACAATTAAAGTACATAAAGACTCAAATAAAACAAAAACTAATTAAATTAACAGGGTGACCCGTGTAAAAATAAAAATAATTAATTAAATTTTAATGTGCAAAAAATTGACCCCAAAATCATTAGAAGTTGTGGTAAATCAAAAAAGAAGTGTGCAAAAGACCCAAAAAACGTAAAGTGACCCGCACAGTGGAACAGAAGTGGAAAAAAGTGGAATTTCAAAAAAATTATAAAAATCAAAAAATTTTTAAATTGTTTAAAGAAGTTTCTTTGTGTTAAATTGAAAAAAAAAGAGCTAAAAAATTGAAAAATTTAACAATTTATCGTCCAACCCAAAATTTATGTTAATTTTTTTCTACATATTTTGAAAAATTTTTTTCTCTAAAAATCATAAATTTTTCAGTATTTTAACTTAAAAAACAAATTAGAGTGTTAAAACAGAATTATGGGTTGCTCGATAAATTTGTAAATTTTATCCCAAACTAATTCTTTCTTTTTCTATCAAACATAAAATATTGTGCATTTTCAAAAAACCCCAACAAAATCAAATTCGTGCGTTCCGTGTAAAAACACAAAAACAAAAAATCTACGCTCTGGGATAAAAACGGAAAAACCCGCTACAACGGTTAAATTCCCAAAACTTCATCAAATCAAAAACACTAAAACAACAAAATCCAAAACTCTAACGACACAAAGCTACAAAAATTGCAAAAGGCGCCAACACACAATTCTGGACCCAAGCCAAGCGCCCACCTACACACACACACATACACACACATCAAAAAAGAAGCTTCAAAGTGAGTACCATTTTGTTTTTCTATTAAAATGCGCTTGGGTATTACGTCATACATAACCTTTTTTTCAAAAAAGGAAAAGTTCATACATTTACCCAGCGTACTTTAATATTGTTTTTGATCGTTTTCTGATTATGAATCGCTAATTCGGTTGTCTGATTAATTTTGACCCAAATTAATTTGATCCAAGTGAATTTGACCCAATATAGCAGACCCTACTTTCAAGGCAGTGTGTAGGATTTTCGGGACAGACATCCACGAGATTTTTTGTTGAAATTTTTTATAAAGAAAAGGAAAAGTGTCTAAGAAAAATCGAAGTGCTTTTAGAAAAGAAGAAGTTTTTTTTTATCAAGAATTGTTTTTGTGTGAGAAATAACGAAAATAATATTGCGTGCTGGCCTCATTTGTCTTCGAAATTTTAAAACTTCATTCTATTGCACAAATTTAAGTGGAAACGGTCGGAAAGGACTGTGGTTGTTTGTGCAATCCTTTGTTGTTTTTTATACAGAAAGCAAATTGACCCAACGAGTCAAAGCAGTATTATTGTAAAGAATCATCTAGTTCTGTATGCCAAATTTTGAAAAGTGAAAGTTTAATTTTTTTTGGAGAAAAATAAATTTTTTTTTTGCAACTTTAATTCGAGCGGAATTAAATTGCTGGTGTATTGCGATTTGAAAGGAAAATTTTTCTTACAATTTTTTGCGGCTATTGTATAATCGATATCATCAGAAATATTAACCTGTTTTTTTTTCTAGTGACCCAGATAAAACATTTATTACGAATTTTGTAAAAAGTTTCAGGTTTGACCCTTAGATATTTGACCCATCATCAAGACACACATTTTTTTCTTCGCATTAGGTTTTTTAGAAATAGATTTGATTTCTACAAATAACCAGTTTTTTTGGACATTTTGTTGTAGATTTTTCCGTGGTTTTATAGTTTTTGAACCTATTTAAAACATATACAAGCCAATTACAAAATGGATAAGAATTTACGCGAAAAATTTGTAAACTGTGTGAATGATTTAGTAGATTTTGAAAGCGTTTACTCCGCGGCTAAGTCAGATGATAATATACATTCGTTAGAAATCACGCGGGTAGAACTCAATTCTTTATGGGATCAAATCAAGAAGGCATACTTAGATTGTAGGGACCGCATTCCGGAAAAGGATGAGACACCTATAGATAAAACTAAACTTCGAAATAATTACAAACAGGCACTAGAAACTTATAAACGGTGTTTAAGCTCTCTTAACGGAGAAATTTTGGCCCTTAACGAGCAACAAGATCAAGAAAAACAGGAGAGAATATCGATGACCCAACAGCGAGACAATAATGATTTTTCACCAGCTCTAAGATTGCCGCCCTGTGACACAGATGTTTTTAAAGGGGGATATCGCGAATGGCCCACCTTTAGGGACTTATTTTCAGCAATTTACATTAACAATTCAAAATTAAGTAAAGTCGAGAAGTTGTTTCACTTAACCCAGAAAACAGCAGGAGAAGCCCGCGAAATAATTTCCAATGTTCCACTGACCCATGAGGGTTTCGACATAGCGTGGAGAAATCTCGTTCATAGGTACGAAAATAAACGCATGCAGGTAAATGAGCAATTGCGAGCTCTTTTTAATTTACCTTCGGTTTCCGTTGATAACGCGTCAACAATCCAGAAATTACAGCGCACTATAGGTAGTTGTACCCAAACTTTACAGACCCTTGAAGTAGAAACGGGGGGATGGGACCCAATCTTAGTTTATCTTGTGTCAACCAAACTACCAAGAATATTTTTAGAAGAATTCGAAAGCAGCCTAGCAGATTGTTCGTCTCTTCCATCGTGGAATCAACTAGATGTATTTTTGACCCATAAATTCAAGACCCTAGAATCAGTCGGCAATATCAAGCCACAATATTCGAGATATAATCAACCCAGATCGGAGTACGATAAGCGGGAAAAGCGAGTTAATAGTTTTCAAACAAATGTAAATCCCAATTTCAAGAACACGGGCTCAAGACCCAGCAACAACACACAATCACACTATAATGCTCAGAATAACAAACCGGTTTGTCAACTTTGTAAATCCAATCATTCTTTGCGAGAATGTCCTCAATTTCTAGAAAGGTCGATCAACGATCGAATAAACATTGTTAAGACAGGTCATCTTTGCTATAACTGCCTTTCTTCGGATCATGGAGTCAGGGAGTGTAAAAGTCGTTTTAGTTGTAGGGAATGTAGTCAACGACACCACAGTTTGATACATAAAGGCAACCAGAGCCAGTACCCTACAACAGGCACACACCAACGAGGCGGAGCACGACCTAGCACCAGTGCTGCCGCTCTCAACACTTTAGTTCAACCCGGTAGACAGGAAGCACGACCTAGCACCAGTGCTACTGATCCTACCACCCTAGCTCAACCGGTTAGCGAATACGCACGCCCTAGTACCAGTGCTGCCGCTTCAACCACCCTAGTACAACCATCGGTATCGCCAAATATACAGTCCACACCTTGTTTAGAAGCACCTTGTTCAACGACTTTGACACTTCAGGAAATCAGACCCACTCCGCAACCCAAAGAGACACTTTTGTTCACAGCAATAGTTCAAATCAAATCTAGAGGACATAGATATGATGCCAGGGCAATCATCGATCCTGGGTCACAATCAACTTTCATATCAGAAAAAATTAGAAACAAATTGCAACTTCCAACAGTTAAGAATTTAATTCACGTCACAGGTTTAAGCGACGCAGTTTCTGAAACATCGACAAAAGCTTGCGTCTTCAATCTTTGCTCACGAGTAAATCCTAGTTTTGAGCTGGAGGTTTGGGCACCAGTCTTAAAGACCCTACCTTCTCATTTACCAACACACAATTTAAGGCAAAATCAATTTGGAGATTTTGCACACCTTAGTCTCGCGGACCCCCGATTCTTTGAAAGTCGACCCGTGGACATGTTAATCGGATTAGATATTGGACCCCTTATATTCACAAAAGGCGGTACTATGAAATCCTTTGGATCACTTATAGCGCAGGACACCGTTTTTGGGTGGATCATAGGAGGACCCATTACGGAAGACCCTAAATCCGACAGACAAATCACACTTTATAGTGCATCATCATTAGAAAAGATAATCACTCGCTTTTGGGAGGTGGAAGAGACCCCAAAAAAGGTTTTGAGGTCAGCAGAAGATATTTATTGCGAAAATAATTACAAAAATACAACACGACGTAATGAGGCGGGGAGATATGTCGTAACTTTACCTTTTAAAAGCTGTTCAGAGATCGGTTCATCTAGGAACATCGCATTGGCACAGTTTCATAGAATGGAGAAAAAGTTGTCTAAGACCCCAGATATTAAAGCACATTATGATGCAGCCATATTAGAGTATTTGGAATTAGGACACATGAGGAAGGTAGACCCAAACAGCGTATACAAGACCCCTCACTACTACTTGCCTCACCATGCAGTTATCAAACCAGATAGGGTTACCACAAAACTTAGAGTGGTTTTTAACGCATCTAGCCCAACATCAAACAAGAAAAGTCTTAACGATATCTTACATACAGGACCCATACTTCAGCAAGACCTTGTGCTACAAGTGTTGAAATGGAGATTTTTTAAGTACGTCTTCAATGCAGACGTGACAAAAATGTATCGTCAGATCTTAGTAGACCCCAATCAAACAGCTTTTCAAAGAATTCTCTTTCGTAAATCAGAAAACCACCCAATTGAGGATTACGAACTCTTAACTGTTACCTTCGGCATAAATTGCGCCCCATTTTTAGCGATTAGGACCCTTCTCCAGTTAGCAGAAGACGTGAAAGATTCTCATCCGTTAGGATCAAGAATTATTAAAGAAAATTTATATGTCGATGATGTATTAGCGGGCGGACACTCCATAGAAGAAGCTACAGCAGCTAGGAAGGAATTAGCCTCCGCATTAGAATCAGCTGGTTTCGAGCTAAGAAAATGGGCGTCAAATGACACACGTTTGTTAAAGGATTTAAATGAAGACATGCTTCTTCCAATAGATTGGTTAAATATTTCCGAAGCTTCTTCGACAAAGACCCTAGGAATTCGTTGGAATATATCAGGTGATAATTTCACTTTTACGGCCCCTACAGTTGAAGAAAAGCAAATGAGCACCAAGCGAGAAGTATTATCAACGATAGCAAAGTTTTTCGACCCATGTGGATGGTTAGCGCCAGTAATAGTTGTAGCCAAGTTAATCATGCAACAGGTTTGGCTAGATAAGGTAGAATGGGACGACTCGTTGAAGCCAGTGACTCAAATGAACTGGAATAACTTTGTGAGAGGTAGCCATTCTATAGACACTGTATCGATACCAAGATGGGTTCGGTTTACACCTGCTAGTATTGTGGAAATACATGGATTCTGCGACGCGTCAGAAAGCGCATATGCAGCCACAATTTATATACGCGTTGAACACATCGATAAAACTGTAGACACTTTTCTTCTAGCAGCCAAGACCCGAGTAGCCCCAGTTAAGAAAATCTCTCTGCCAAGGTTAGAATTATGCGGTGCAGTTATGTTGTCAAAGTTAACAAATGCCATTGTGCCTAAGCTTCAATTATCAAAGTTTACGACCCATTTCTGGACCGACTCTACAATCGTTCTAGCCTGGCTACAAAAGCCACCATGCTCATGGAGCGCTTTCGTTGGTAACAGGGTTTCAGAGATATTAGAGAACGTCGGCGGTGAGAATTGGAAACATGTTGACTCAGAATATAATCCTGCAGATGTAGCAAGTCGTGGCTGTTCTCCTGACGACTTAATAGCTCATAATTTATGGTGGACGGGACCCCAGTGGCTCAAATTGCCGCATGATCAGTGGCCGCAAGACCGAGTTAATACAGACACTAATCTTGAAGCAAAACAAGTTAAAGTATTCGCAACAGGCACTTTTGATGACCCTTTGACTCGATTTTCGTCTTTAGCTAGAGCATATCGTGTTTTGTCTTACGCAGTTAGGTTCTGGCGTAACACAGGTTCAACTAGATCCTCACTTAAAATTTCATCGCAAGAAATAACCAGCCCAGAGCTCATAGACACAAAGATGCGTCTTATAGTGGCAACTCAGAAACATTACTTCGTTGAGGAATACAGTTCTTTGACCCAAAAGAAAAGGCTTTCACCTAGAAGTAGTCTTTTACCATTCAACCCCTTCATAGATAGAAAAGGAGTAATTAGATCCAATGGTCGTTTAGTTCAATCGCCAGCTTTGACGTACAGCGAACGTCATCCAATCTTAATCCCATATGATTCGCGATTTGCACTCCTTCTAGTGGAATTTGTTCATAAAGTCTCAATGCACGGAGGCAATCAACTTATGACCCGGCTCATCCGTACGGAGTTTTGGATATTCAGATTGAAACAGTTGATCAAGAAAGTTATACACAATTGCAGAGTTTGTACCCTATATCGATTAAAGACTCAGACCCAAATTATGTCATCTCTTCCACCCGAGCGTACTACTTTATCCAGACCCTTTACGAATACAGGGGTAGATTTTGCAGGACCCTTCGGAATCAAAAGCTTAACAGCACGAGCGTGTTTAATAACCAAGGGTTATATCTGCATATTTGTTTGTTTTGCGACAAAAGCCATCCACTTAGAAGCAACAAGTGATTTATCGACTCAATCATTTCTGGCGGCATTAGCTCGTTTCATAGGAAGGAGAGGGTGCCCAGAAAAGATATATTCCGACAATGGAAAGAATTTTATAGGCGCAGCAGAAATGCTCAAGAAAGATCAGAAAGAGTTTATGAAAAGTTTACAGAGCAGCGCCATTCAGCAACATGCTCATCAGAATTTAGAGTGGAAATTTATTCCTCCAGGAGCTCCCCATATGGGGGGATTGTGGGAGGCAGGAGTTAAATCATTCAAGATACACCTTAAGAAGTCTATGCCCAAAATGAACTTCACGTTCGAAGAACTGTCAACCATATTGGCACGTATCGAGGCCTGCCTCAATTCACGACCCCTTAGTCCAGCTTCTGAAGACCCTAACGATTTAGCACCCTTGACCCCAGCTCACTTCCTTATAGGCTCTTCCCTTTTGACCCCGGCAGAACCCGACATCTCAGAGGAGGACATAACGCTTGCAAATCGGTGGAAGAGATTAAAGATTATATCCCAAAACTTTTGTCAGAGGTGGAAGTCAGAGTACTTAAATGAGCTTCACCGTAGATACAAATGGAAGTATCAGCAAGATAACATACAGGTCAATGATTTAGTTGTCATCAGGGATGAGAGATATCCCACCGAGTGGAAGTTAGGACGAGTTTTTAAAACATACCCCGGTGTTGATCAGAACACTCGAGTTGTAGATATTCGAACTTCCAATGGCATAGTCAGTCGACCCATAACTAAGATTGTCAAATTATTCTCAGACACCCCTAGCAATTCATAATCACATCAAAACACGGTACTCACGAGATTTTGGTTACAGATAATGGCCGGATATTTACCTCGCCCAGAGTCCCCACGACCCGCCAGACCCACACGCCCTCGCTTCGACCCACGGGAACCCAGGTATCGCCCCGCATCTTGGCAGTATGCCTGTGGCCTCTGCCAGGAGGACCACGCCATACGGTCATGCCCGCGGTTCCGGCAAATGACACCGTATCAGAGATACGAGACAGTTGAGAGACGGAGTTACTGTCGGAACTGTCTGGCGCGCAGCCATCTGGCCCCAGACTGCCCCGTGGTCACTGCCTGCCGAACATGCGACTACCGCCATCACACAATGCTGCATGGAGCCCCACAGCTTAGGGAGACATATGGCAGCTACAGCCCGCCCCCAATGGAGATTGCCAACCCACGGCAACTTGCAATCGAACCAGCCAACCAGATGCCCATCGTCCAAGGCCCTCCCCCGGTCGAGATACCTTACAGCCGGGCCACTGTTTTTGTACCCACGGCGATGGTGGAATTGGCACCCGAGGAGCAGGACGATTGGGCTGGGGTACGGGTACTTTTGTGCCAGGCATCGACCATCACCCGAATCGCGGCAGCCACAGTAACTCGCCTGGGGATACCAACGAGAGAGCGCAGAGGGCACCGTCTGGCAACAATAAGACTTCGGTCAAGGCATGCGTCGAGGAGGACCATGTATACCATCCGGGCAGTGGTGACCCGGGATTTGCCGCGACGACCCTATTCAGATCCCATCATTCCCGACCCCACAAGCAGCCTAAGATCCCTTTCTTTGGCAGATGCTGACCCTAGGGGCAACGAACCAATCGATGTAGAGGTAGGGGCCGATGCCTACGCCCACCTCCGGAGGAGTGGTGTTGTACAACCCGGATTGGGAGCCGTCTTCGCCCAGGAGACAGATTGGGGATACGTGTTCGTCGGCCCAGTCACCTCACAGGCAAGAAACCAAAATTAAAAAGGTAAGATGTCACTTCGTCACTTGGAGGGGGAGAATGTTCAAAGTACGTTTGAACATGAAGTCATGTGCACCCATGTGCAGACATGCGTTCACGTATGCACATGACCCACTGTGCATAACGGTACATTGAAGTAAGTTCTTAATCGCTGATTCCGCCTTGACTTCATATTTGTTTACCTGGAATTGTTGCTTGTAGCTTGGAAAGTTGACCGTTTTCGCGGGGTCCAAGTGACAAGCAACAACCAGAAAAAGATCAGTCTCGTTTTAAATCTCAAACCCGCGCATCGTATTCTCTCCCCCTCAAAGTGAAAACCCAAGTGAAGTGAAAAGTAAAAAGTGAACATACATACAAACATATATAACTAGAGTGAACATTGCAACAATAAACTTTGAAACAGTGAACTAATATATTTAACATTTTAGATACAAAGTGACACAATAACAACCGACTCAAAAACCAAATCTACACTCGACCCACAATTGCAACATCACAACAACCATAAGTGCGGGACACAACATACAACACCAACTAATTCTAATATTGCAAACCCCCCACCTGTTAAATACAATGTCTATCTACTACAATCAACTATACTCATAATTTAAATTTTAATCTACTTACTACTGCTACTTAAATCTATGAATTGTGCTATCTAAACCTAAATATTTGCTACTTAAACACTACGATCTACTTATAACTAATGAATTTAAATAACATAGAAAAGAACATCACAATAAACAATCACCACCACATTTGAATTTTAAACATAAAACTTCCTATGTTTTATTTCGGAAGGCAAAACCCTTAGTTTGACCCCAAACACCATCAATTGTGGAGGCTATCTAAGTTTCAGCAAGCTCTTACCTATTATTTGTACCTTGTTCAATTTCAAAGCAAAACTCTTGAAATGGCAACCCTTATATCATTTACCCACCCCACTGCACGATTGGCATCATCCTTAACCTTACCATCATCAATTCAGGCACTGATGTTTGACAATTCCAAAATTTGCCAGTACCGCCGAAGTGAACACCCCACAACCCACCCCTTGGAAACGGGACGAATTTGATGGCGACCACGTAGAGAACTCCAAAGAATTCGTAGTGACCCTAACAACGACTGTCACACAATTTGCAGTCCTGTGAGATTTACACACGACTGTTGAAATGGGGTGGGGAGGGATGGTTTTTGTAATGAAATGCTACAAAATCCTCCTGTGTGTGTGCGGAGATGCTTGTGTTACGTGTGCAGTGTACCTTAAGCCTGTCCGGGTGTACAACATTAACTTTTACCTAACAACAAAACCCGGGCAATTTTTTATTTCTTCTCTCCTCCGATGACTGTGCCGGTGGTGACGTGGGCAAAGTCTTACTACGGTTGTAAACGACTAAGTTTTTGTTTTTGTTTTCCTTTTTTTTGGGTTTTTTTGTGGATGCTGCCACCGCTGCTGCCGCCGTTGTCATCGTCATCGCTGGCTTCAAATATTTGCTCTTTAGCTAGTGTAGCCGTTATGGCAGCTCTACCTTGGCTGCCTAAGCTGTACAAGAAATGTTTATGCGTTTCTGCGTTTCTGTGCTTACGATTATATGCCTGGGTGTGCGTGTGTGTGTTTATGTGCGCCTGTGTATCCCAGCAAGCATGCGATGCTGTAAACTTTGTTGCCATTCACAAAGCGTTGAGTTACCACCTCCTTTTTGCAGGCTGGCGGCCAGGCTCGTTTAAATGTTGGGTGAGTATAAAATATTCTCATTTATATTGGTGCTGTTGTGTTTGTTGTTGTTACTGCTGCTGTCGTGGTTGCCGCTGCTGCTGTTGTTGCCATATGCCACCATCTGTACACGTTCCACGTTCAACGAACATAACTTTGTTATACTGTGTTTGACGGCGAAAGTACAGCATTCTTGCCAACCCCCACCACCAAAACCACCATCGCGCCATCATCACCACCCCACATAACACAAGAACCCACCGAACGACCAAACGACCGACCGACCGACACACCTCAACACAAATCGGGCAATTCATCTCTTTTGCTATATAGACATATATCGTTGCAAACATATCTTCGTGTACACATGCATATTTATGTGAGTGTTGTTTCATTTGTTTGTTTGTTTGTATATATGAATGTTTAAATGTGTATGCATGTATGCGAGAACAGCAACAACACTGCCACTAGCAATGGCAATATGAACGATAACTTCGGTACACTTGAACAGGGTGACCATTTTACCCATTTTTAGAAGCAGCCCAAGAACTTTAACCTGTTTTTCCTTTCTTTTGTACGATCCACACAAAAAGTACAGTGGTTTAGGGAATTTATTTGTAGTAAGCTTAAAAGTTTGCCCCTGTTCCTTAATGGAATGTTCAGGGAAATATTTGCAATTTTCGATCTAAAAATTTAATCAAAATTGTTGGACAGTTCCAGATTGATTACTTTTTTAGCTACACTTATAAAAGAGTTGCCTGACTGACTGATTATCGCCCAGCCCAAACGGCTAAAGCTAGAATCTTAAAATATTGCGCGAATGTTGGTCTTGGGTTGTAGGCACGGTATAAGGCTGGATTTTGATTTGGAAAAGTGGAAAAAAGTACGAAATGGCATATAGTTGCCCAGCGCGAACGGAAAGGGATAGAATTATGTTGGGCTCAAATTAAAGAGCGTGTCGAAAAAATAAGGTTTGGTGAAACAGATTTTGGAAAATCGTACCGAAAGTGGGAGAAATAATGCGTATTGTACCCCAATTGGTACCATTTGGTACTTTCTTTGTAAATTGAGCTCCTAATTTAGGAACTTTGGTACACTATGGCAACCTTAATTGGGTGACTATAAGAGATTTTGGAAATTTATACATTTAAGTACTAAAAAGAACGAAAAAGTACGAAATGGGTCAACTTTGTACAGGGCGGATGGATAGAGGAAGAATTTTGAAATTTGATTTAAAATACATCTGGTGCAAAAGGATGAGGGTTAATGAAAAATAGAAAAAAACATACTGGCAACGGGATAAAAGGTACGTTTAGTACCGTAATTTGAACCATTTTGTACTTTCTTTACAGATAGAGGTAAAACTTAGAAATATAAGATGGGCAACTTAATGATTTTTTCAAAATTCGAACATTTTGGTACTAAAATTGGTACGATTTGGTACTTTCTTTATAGATGGAGCTAGAGGTATGAAATTTGGCATGCAGGTACAATTAGGAAAAATATATAACAATTCGTACATTTTAGTACCAATATTGGTACTATTTGTTACTTTTTTTTAATAGATGGATCTAAAGGTTTAAAATTCAGCATGTACGTAAAACTTAGAAATATAAAATGGGCGACTTAATGATTTTTTTCACAATTCGAACACTTTTGTATCAAGATTGGTACTATTTGGTACTTTCTTTATAGATGGATCTAGAGCTCTTTAATTTGGGATGTAGGTACAACTAAAAAAATATATGATGGGATGGGTCCCTATGGTCTTTTTCAATACGAACACTTTGGTACCAATATTGGTACTATTTTGTACTTTCCGTTGAGATGGAGCTAGAGGTCTGAAATTTGGCATGCAGATAAAACTAAGAAATACATCATGTGTGGCTAAATGTGCTATTCACCATTCGCACATTTGGGTACCAAAATTGGTACCATTTGGTACCTTTTCATAAATGGAGCTTGAGGTCTGAAATTTTAGCAGAATCGATGGTTGGGGGTTCTCAAGATTCGGCCCGGCCGAACTTAGCACGCTTTTACTTGTTTTCCACTCTCGCAGTCACCAAAAACAAACCATGGTTCTATTGTTCTGGTTCGATATCTCGGGGACCGCCCAAAATTCGCCAAATGGATATATAGACCAATCACAACAATATAGAGCTCAAACGAAAAGTGGTTGAGAAATAACAAGTAAAAAGGCGGCCGGGCCGAACTTTGGATATCCACCACTTCGGGTGGGTGCTTACCTTATGTCCCGTAGCTTATGTCGGTGCTTACCTTATGGCCCATAGCAGTTATAACGAAATATGTTCCGATTTGGACCAAATACAAATAAGTAATGGAGGCCACCATAGCGCAGAGGTTAGCATGTCCGCCTATGACGCTGAACGCCAGGGTTCGAATCCTGGCGAGACCATCAGAAAAAATTTTCAGTGGTAGTTTTCCCCTCCCATGTAAAATTTCTTCTCTGAACCATATACAACATGGATCGACATCCATGACGTCACTGTGTCAAATTTCAGTCAAATTGGATTATAAATGCGCCTTTTTTGGGGGCCAAGACTTTAAATCGAGATTTCGGTCTATATGGCAGCTATATGCAAATCTTGATCGATCTAGATCAAATTGCAGAAATATGTGGAGGGGCTAAACTTAGCTCTCTGTCCCCAATTTCGGCAATATCGGACAATCAACGGGCTTTTATGGGCCCAAAACTTCAAATCGAGAGATCGGACTATATGGCAGCTATATTCAAATCTGGACCGATCTAAGCTAAATTAAAGAAGGATGTCGAAGGGACTAACACAACTCACTGTCCCAAAACTTCAAATCGAGAGATCGGACTATATGGCAGCTATATCCAAATCTGGACCGATCTGGGCAATTTGACGAAGGATGTCGAAGGGCCCAACACAACTCATTGTTCCAAATTTCAACAAAATCGGATAATAAATGTGGCTTTTATTGGCCTAAGACCCTAAATCGGCCGATCGGTCTATATGGCAGCCATATCCAAATCTGGACTGATCTGGGCCAAATTCACGAAGGATGTCGAAGGGCCTAACACAACTCATTGTTCCAAATTTCAGCAAAATCGGATAATAAATGTGGCTTTATTTGCCTAAGACCCTAAATTGGCGGATCGGTCTATATGGCAGCTATATCCAAATCTGATCCTATCAGGGCTAAATTGAAGAAAAATGTCAAAGGGCCTAAGCCAACTTACTGACCCAAAATTTCAGCAAAATCGGTTAATAAATGTGGCTTTTATGGGTCAAAGACCCTAAATCGGAGGTTCGGTCTATATGGCAGCTATATCCAAATCTGAACCGATCTGAGCCAAATTGACGAAGAATTTCTAAGGGCCTAACTCATTGGTCCAAATTTCAGCAAAATCGGATAGTAAATGTGGCTGTTATGGGCCTTAGACCCTACATCGGCGGATCGGTCTATATGACAGCTATATCCAAATCTGAACCGATCTGGGCCAAAGTGAAGAAGGATGTTAAAGGGTCTAACCCAACTCACTGTCCTAAATTTCAGCAAAATCGGATAATAAATGTAGCTTTTATGGGCCTAAGACCCTAAATTGGAGGATCGGTCTATATGGGGGCTATATCAAGATATAGTCCGATATAGCCCATCTTCGAATTTAACCTGCCTATGGACAAAAAAAGAATCTGTGCAAAATTTCAGCTCAACATCGTTTCAAGGTTGTCTTCAGAGACAATTTCTTTGTTAAATTTTTGCTTTTGAGTCCTTGTAAATCACTGTACCTCTGTATGTGATGAAAGGATCTCCTGCGAAATTATTCACATCTGATGCGTATGAAACGAAAAGGGGCCTTTCGAACAATTCCACTTTGGTTTAATTGTTAAATACACACATTCTCAAGCATATGCAAATATAACTAAAACTCACTATTATCACACACACACACAGGCACCAGATATGCAAGAACACACATACGCAGATACTATCATATGGGACCATTGCCATACAACTCATGTTGATTTTAGGTTTAAGCGAATCTGTGCTTTCTGGCAGCAGCATACATTCTACACAGATGGGTCGTTGTCACACGTGGGAGGTCGTGGTATTTTTGCGGCCTGTTGGTGTCTGAAGGGGTGCTGCACAAACACTGAATGAAGCGTATGCTTATAATTTGGATGCCTTTCATCAGGGAAGTAAACACTTCGTTATGGTTGACAGTATTTTTGTCAGCAAAAAGAAACATGGAAAAAATACCATCATAACAACAACAACAACAACGAAAAGAAGAAAAAGAAACCATCAGCAGCCGCAACAGTCGATGAAGACGAGCAAAGATGGCAATAAAGAAATTCCTGCCTTACGCACACATGAAAGGTCAAATGTGAATGTTTTAATTAGAAGCACATACCAGCCATCTGATGCCTTTGCTTCCCAAGTTTATTGTGCCCAAGGAGATACAAGGAGTCTATATTGGGCAGCATCATTGCCCACACCCTACGCCTGTTATCTTCTCTCTACAAATGAAATACATTTGCAATTTGTTGTTTGTTTCCGTTTGTGCAGAGCATTGCCGCCGGATAACGGAAGCACCCTGTAACAATTTAGCCATCTTAGACAACATTGCAATACCAAATCCATTTCTAGATGAGTCCCTAAGTGGGAAGAACGTTGAAGTTTCAATCATTGTTAAGTAATTTCTTAAGAGAGCAAGTTGGCAATGTAATTTAAAAGGGCATTCTAAACAGACTTGAGAAAATTACAAAAATATAAAGTAAATAGTTTTCAATATTTATAACCAGATTTTCTGATGGAGCCCCATAGTGAAGCAAAGCAACTGTGCACAACTCTGGGATTTAAATCCCCCTGCAAGCCTATCAAAACATTGTTCGGTGTTGAAAAACTGTATATGAAAATTAAAATTTTAATAAAAAAACAAGTAAAAGCGTATTAAGTTTGGTTAAGCCGAATCTGGAGTACCCACCATTATGGATTCCGCTAAAAATGTACCCCAAGTATCTGTATTTGAACTATTTTGGTGTCCAGGAGTCATATGGGGACATCGGTACTTAGAAGGGCCTATATCACCATATCGACCGATTTGGATAAAACTTGGCGTTGAGGTTGTAAGCCATAAGAAAGGTTTATGTGCCAAATTTCAGATAAATCAGTTGAAAATGGAGGGTTCTAAAGACTATAGAATTCAAATCCGGGTATCGTCTTATATGGGGGCTATATCCGTTTATAGAAAGATTTGGATCATACTTGGCATGAATGTTGGGAGTCATAATACAAGTCTTTGTTCCACATTTCAGCCACATCAGGTGAAAACCAGCAAGGAAAGGCAAAAGTCGGGCGGTGCCGATTTTATAATACCCTACACCTACCCTATAAACACATTTTATGTCGATCTAGCCATGTCCGTCCATCTGTCTGTCTGTCCGTCCGTCCGTCTGTCTGTCGAAAGCACGCTAACTTCCGAAGGAGTACAGCTAGCCGCTTGAAATTTTGCACAAATACTTCTTATTAGTGTAGGTCGGTTATATTGTAAATGGGCCATATCAGTCCATGTTTTGATATAGCTGCTATATAAACCAATCTTGGGTCTTGACTTCTTCAGCTTCTAGAAGGTGCAATTCTTATCCGATTTTATCAAAATGTTGCACGTAGTGTTTTGGTATTACTTCCAACAACTATGCTAAGTATGGTTTACATCGGTCCATGTTTTGATATAGCTGCCAAATAAACCGATCTGGGGTCTTGACTTCATGAGCCACTAGAGGGCGCAATTCTCGTCCGATTTGACTGAAATTTTGCACGTAGTGTTTTGTTATGATATCCAACAACTGTGCCAAGTATGGTTCAAATCGGTTTATAACCTGATATAGCTACCATATAAACCGATCTTGGGTCTTGACTTCTTGACCCTCTAGAGGGCGCAATTCTTATCCGATTGGAATTGAATTTCGCACGACGTGTTTTGTGATGATATCCAACAACTGTGTCAAGTATGGTTCAAATCGGTCCATAACCTGATATAGCTACCATATAAACCGATCTTGGGTCTTGATTTCTTGAGCCTCTAGAAAGCACAATTCTTATACGATCAGAATGAAATTTTGCACGACGTGTTTTGTTACTATATCCAACTACTGTGCCAAGTATGGTTGAAATCGGTCCATAACCTGATATAGCTGTCATATAAACAGATCTGGGGATTTGACTTCTTGAGCTTCTAGAGGGCGCAATTATTATCCGATATACCTGAAATTTTGTACGATGGATTTTTTATTTTTTTTACCAATTTGGCTGAAATTTTGCATGACGTATTTTATTTTTACTTTCAACAACTGTGTCAAATAAGGTTCAAATCGGTTCATAACCTGATATAGCTGCCATATAAACCGATCTGGGATCTTGACTTCTTGATCGCTAGAGGTCGCAATTATTATCCGATATACCTGAAATTTTGTACGATGGATCCTCTCATGACCATCAACAAACGTGTTTATTATGGTCTGAATCGGTCTATAGCCCGATACAGATCGTTCTCTCTATTTTACTTCGTGAGCCCCAATGGGCGCAATTCTTATACGAATTGGCTGAAATTTTACACAGGTCTCCAACATATAATTTAATTGTGGTCCGAACCGGACCATATCTTGATATCGTTTTAATAGCAGAACAACTCTTTTCTTATATCCTTTTCTGTCTAAGAAGAGATGCCGGGAAAAGAACTCGACAAATGCGATCCATGGTGGAGGGTATATAAGATTCGGCCCGGCCGAACTTAGCACGCTTTTACTTGCTTTTTTTTTGAAAATTTTCCCAAATTTGATGACAAAGATGTTTCCATTACCTCAACTTTGCTTTTGCTAGTTGGTTGAAGTTTTTCCCGTTTGAGTTTTGGTTTCCAGGGAAAGCATTGCAAACTGTAACAAAGTTGTCACCATCATCACCATTGTTCTCAGTACAGTGGCCAGCTGCAACTACAAGCCAACAATCACCTCTGTTAGTTTCACTTATTCCCAGGTGTGGTTATCCAAGGTAGTATGAAAAAACCCTTCATCAAACATCATGTAATGGAAAGTCACTTGGCTAAAGTTGAGGTTTAGTAGTGGACAACCAAAGCACCTCAACAAAGATGGGAATGCAAAGTAACCCCCTCCTAGGCAAATATTAAAGGAAACAAAAGAATGAAAACAGAAAATTCATATTTTAAGAAAAACTCATAATAATCCATTTGAAATTCATGTCAAAAAGCCATGGTGATATAAAGTAGTTGACAAATAACACCTGACTATGACTGACAAATTACACCTGGCAAAGATTGACCAAGTGAAAAGAAAATTCTGCGAAAAATCTTGAGAGTTAATTTAGTTCAAATGAGACAAACAACTACAAGGACGTACTGAGAAGCTCTTTAAGCATTTTCGTAAGAAATCCTTAAGCAAAAAAGATATCAAATTTATACAAAAAGACTGTACGCATGTTAGGAATGACAGACATAAGATCTCAAGTGCAAAAAGTTATTGACAAGCTTATTTTTAATCTTCAACAATTGTTATGAATATGGAAGTCATTACAGAAATGAAATTTTTTAATCTTCATTATGCGAAATTTAATATGTTGCCAGTGACTCCCTTTAAAGGAAGTAAAATGGAAAGTAGAACTAGTGTAGAACTAGTGAAGTAAAATGGAAAGTAGAACTAGAACCTAACCTAACTAGTGGTTCGGTTAGGTTGGAAGACATTAATACCAGACATTTGTTATCTAGGTATCTGCCGAGGCTATCGTTGAACCCATTGTGATTGCCTAAAAGCCTTTCTTACTTGGACACGGGCAGTTCAACTGGCATTGGCAGTGCATTCTCCATACTTCATCAATGTATCCTCTTGGACCAATTTGATGATAGGTTTTTAATCTGCCTGTAGGCATGAAAGATCACAGTCTTTAGTTATTAAAGATAACTTAAGGCCGGATATTGGCAGCGAAAACCAATAAGAAAAGGCTAAAGACAGGCGGAGATGGCTATATAATACCCTAGACCTACCGTAAAACTATAAATTCGGGCAAACGACATATATAAATGGTGGCTATATTTAAATCTAAACTTCGAGGTGTTACAAGTGGATTGACTAGATTAGAGTCCTTCAAAAAAGGCTCAATGTGACGTTTTAGGGTCACTACGGTTATGCTGAACGGGTTCCAAAATCAAAATTTTCATATACGACTACGAAATTTTGAAAGAGCCTATTTCATCTGATTCCCATACTGTCCCAGTAGGGACACTTGATCCTCAACATTACCATCAGATTCGTTCACTACTTCAAAAACCTTTCATTTGAGTCCCATGTTGCCCATTACATTTCGGGTTTTTTCTGATTCGTATACTCAGTGCCCTATACTCAGATTAGTACTCAACTTCCAAATTGTTACTCTACAGCTGTATACCTTTCAACTGATCAGACTGATTTTTCGTTTCCGGGGCTTTCGGAGGAAGAAGGGCTTTCGGCAATTGTCTGCACTATGATTCTTCGTGCAAAATTTTGATATTATGTTCTTACTCTGTTCTCAAATTCTGTTCTCCCTCCTAATATTGGATACATAATTTGGCATCTAATTTGTAAACTACTTTCAAATATCTTTCATTTAAGTCCCATATGGTCCTGATCATTCTGGAACGCCTGGAACCGCCTATTACGCTGAACGCCTGGTTTCGAATCCTGGCGAGAACATCAAAAAATTTTTCAGCGGTGGTTATCCCCTCCTAATGCTGGCGACATTTGGAAAGTACTGTACCATTTGGTATGGCAGCCATGTAAAAACTTCTCCACAAAGAGGTGTCGCACTACAGCTCGCCGTTCGGTCTTGGCTATTAAAAGGAGGCCCCTTATCATTGAGCTTAAAACTTGAATTGGACAGCACTCATTGATATGTAAGAAATTTGCCCCTGTTCCTTACTGGAATGTTAATGGACAAATTTGTATTTGCATGTTTGGGCTGGGGCGGCAATCTGGGATTGGCCAGAAATATTAACAGAAGTTTTATATTCTACCAAAAAATATTTTTCATTTTACTTCAATATTGCCCAGATTGCTTCGCTTTTCTGTGTGGATGAAATTGTAGAGGGAAAAGCCCAGAGTTCTGCTCCCTTTCGAAATTAAAAAATATATTCCTTCGAGATCATGTTATGGGTTCAGCCATCTTCGAGTCTATGGGGAACAAACAAATCAAGGAAAAGCGTGTTAAGTTCGGCCGGGCCGAAACTTGGGTACCCACCACCATGAATACCTCTACAAATTTACCCTTTTTAACTTTAGGCTTCTAAGGGCTCAGGAAGCCAAATTCGGGCATCGGTTTATATGGGGGCTTTATCTGTTTATAGGCCGATTCGGATCATACTTGACATGGATGTTGGAATTCATAACAAAAGTCTTAGTTTCCAATCTTAGCCAAATCGGATGAAAATCGTGGAATCGTTTATATGGAGGCTATATCCAAATCTGAACCGATATGGCACATTTGCAATCCCCAATGACCTACATCAATTAGAAGTATCTGTGCAAAATTTCAAGCGACTTGCTTTAGGCGTTCGACCGCTATCGTGATTTCGACAGACGGAGAGACGGGCATGGCTAGATCGATTCAGAATGCCGAGGCGATCTTGAATAGATATACTCTATGGGGTCTCAGATCAATATTTCGAGGTGTTACAAACGGAATGACTAGATTAGTATACAGCCATCCTATGGTGGTGGGTATAAAACACCTACTTTAACTTTTATTTATAAGATGACCTTAGCTCCAAAGATCGGGTCATACTGCAATCTGAATAAAATTTCCAATATCTAATGCATCGTAGTAAACTTCAACTCCGCCTCCGCGCCGCTCGACTATGCTATAGGGATTTTCCTTGAATTGTTTGAGCTTTGTGCCAGACTGTATGAGACCCAAGTACTGAATCCACCTTCAGTATTCAATCCACCTTCGATGAATGCTGAATGTGTATATTCTACTAAATTTCCCATGAATATTCCATTAATGAACAGGGGATACTTCTCTCACATCAATGAGTGCAGTCCGATTGAAGTTTAAGACTTAAGCTCAGTGATAGGGGCCTTCTTTTCATATGACATGTCTGAACAGCTTACCGCTTAGCGACACCGCTTGGTAGAGAAGTTTTAACGTGGCTGGATACCTTACATATGTAGCCAGCATTAGTAAGGGGATAGGTTAGGTCAGGTTAGATTTAAGTGGCAGTCTGCCATTAGATTCACTTTGACGTTTTCGTCCGTTGCGATACCACAGGAACAGAAGAAGGAAGATGCCTTCTAGTGCCTACCGTTGAACCATCCAGATAGCTTTAAAAAGCCCAACAAATTGGGAATGTTCCGCAGACAGAATCTCAAAAAAATGAGAACCTAAAGTGGCACTCTTTTTGACTGCCAGTGCGGGGCACACACACAGAAGGTGTTCCATAGTCCCAGGATTTCTTCTGAGCCTTTCTCAGCTCGCCCTTATATTTTCTTATCTCAGCGTTATAGATGTCCCAGTCCCCATATGGGGCTCTTGTGGCTTTCGCTCCGTTGAAGAGTTTTCTGCAGTCCTTCATTAGACCAACCAGCTCTGGAGTTCACAGTGGCGGTCGCTGTTTGCCCCCCGACTTGACGCTAGGACATACTGACACAGGCGAGTCATTCAGTGCCTTCGTGATCTGCTTGACCCTTATGTCTATATCTTCCACAGTTGCCACTTCCTTTTCTAGTCTAGAAGGAAAAGCAGAATTTGTGCCGAAATGTACCCCAATCCGCCTTACTTCTGTTTAGCCGATGGACCACTCCTGCAGTATTTTCTCCAAGGCTTAAACTAAAATGACCATGATCACAGAAGCTGTGGTCATCCAACACTTCCCAGTCGCATATTCTTGTGCATATATCCTCCGATACATAGGTAATATCGAATACCTCCAGCCTTCTTGCTGGTAATAAAGGTCGGTTTATTCCAGTTTATTAGCAAGGGGATGAGCACCGCTGAAAAATTTTCTGATGTTCACGCGGAGATTTGAACCCAGGCGTTTGGCGTCATAATCGGACATGCTAAGCTCTGCGCCACTGTGTCCTCCGAATGTGTATATCAATCGAGGCAAAGTCCCCTCTGCTGCACATCCTTTGCAGTATTAGAAGGCGCTCAGGGACTTACAGCTTCTTTGCTATGCATTTTTTTCAAAGTTTCATATTTGCCTACTTCGGCAAATGTAGTGTGACGCCATACAGAGATGGGAGTCAATATTCTAAACTACCTATCTCCAAAAAAACATGTCTCAAGACAAAATTTCAGTGAAATATTGGGTTGCCCAAAAAGTAATTGCGGATTTTTTAAAAGAAAGTAAATGCATTTTTAATAAAACTTAGAATGAACTTTAATCAGTCACAAGCTGTGAAAAAATTTGTCAACGCCGACTATATGAAAAATCCGCAATTACTTTTTGGGCAACCCAATATTTTAAAAGAACCTGCAATAACCTGTATATGATATACCTTCAGGTATACCTAATATTTGATTTATGCTCACATAAACATTTTTATTTCGCTTCTTCATTGGAAAATGGCTACAGAGAGGCTGTAAATCTCTCACAAATTTATCCTCATTATGTCGTATTAAATTTCAACAATCATTTATTGCAACACATTTGGCCCAGGTAAATTTCATTTCCTTACCTTTGGCTGATAAATGCATTGGGGGCAAAAAGTTTTCAAATATGGTTATTCTCAAATGTTTGCTTTTATTTTTAAATGAAAGTTATTTTGTTTGTGTAGTCGTGCTTTAAAAGCCTCTTGTCGTGATTATTTCTCTGTTTTACGAGGTCATAAAATATGCATTTACCAAATGCTCGTTAAATCCTCTTATGCAGTAGAACCGTTAAAAAGCCGTTTCAAAGACTATTAACTGGGCTTGAGAGCGAACGGTGAGAAGGGGCCACCATGCTATTGGGGGCTGGAAGACGGAAGCGCAAAAATTAAATAACACATACAGCTGGCAAGGGAATGGGCCCAAATGGGGCGTTGTAAATGGTGTAGTGAATCAACTTTTAATCTTTTAATGGACCTGGAGTGAAATATGTAAAAAGAGAGAGAGAGAGAGAGCGAGAAAGAGACACAAACACACGCATACACTCGTTTTCAAATTCATACATCCTTAGCAATACATAGTGGCACAAAATAATAGTAGTCACCTCAGCTCTGTTAACCTAAGAACTATAGCATATCTTAAGGGGCGTATGTGCTTTTTGGGTGTATGTGTGTGTGTGTCGAGCATATCTGCTCTGACCATTACTCATTGAGATGACCGAGGCCAAGCAACAATTCTCATTTGTAGCCTCTACCTCAGTAGCAACCTTAGTGCCTAGAAAAATAAAAAAAGAAAAACCTACTCATCAGGTGTGATAACTGCTGGAGAATTGGGGACGCAGTTTCCGTCTTTAGTTTTTTTTTCTTTTTTGTTCTTCTTCGTTTTTTTCTGTTTGTTTTGTTCTCCATGAAATGCAATTTCCTAAATGAATGAATTCGCATGAACCACTAACGAAAATGGACGTTGCAAATAATGGCATTATACACAATGCAATATGGCGTAAAAGACTCTGGCAAGCAACGCAGCTCAGCTCAACGGAAAACAAAACAAAATTCCAATGAATACAGGAAACAAAAGAATCCTTGGCACCATGCATTTAAAGCTCTTAACTACGAGGTTCGTTATGAGAGAAATTGAAAATTTAGGAACATCTACTCGGGGAATAGAAGAACCCTCCTGAAGCCTTAAAATGTTTCAAGAAAGATAGAAAAAAAGCAAAAATGTTTTCTTTTTTTGTTAGTTTCTCTTTCGAGACGAGCTCAATGATCGTAGATTCTCTTTTTGCAAATGGAAAAGGAAAGCCAGAGGCCGGAACACACACCAACCATTATAGGACGCGTTTCGTCTTTGGTTAGAAGACTTTTCAATCATATAAGGTGTGATGGCTAATGGCTTTCGCTTCAAAAATTTAAAAGTAATGTGCTCCCTAAACACATCAGTACGACTAGCTTCCTGAAAAAGACGAAATTTTTCAACTAAGACAAACATCTGATGGCGACGAATTTTCCAAACAGTCAGGATGAGTTCGGTGATCATAATATCACATCGGTCTCAGATGCAGCCTATGCGGATGGCCTAATTGGGAATATGGTGGCCGTGTAGAAAATATTCCTCACATTCCAATCGGGCTATGAAATCCCACCAATTTGCTCTGCCTTGGCTGCAACAAATTCTCAAGGTGATCGTGGCATGCCCTTATTTACTGAGGGTACAAGAGAAGGTCAAGGTGCGCTTATTCTTTAAAAAAGAAAAAAATCACAAAACCATAAAGGATTGCAGGCCCACAAGAGTGTCGTAGATATTATTCAAAAATTAAAGACTGATAAGTCTATATTAAATAGAAACAAGTATAAGTGTGTTTAACATCATACCGATGGCTTTGGTACATGCACTTCCTCCTTCAGAGACAAAGAAGAAAATCTGGTAAATGATACAGATAATGAACATGCTGAGGATATGGAAAGAACGTTTTACCCAACTGCTAGTGTCCGACTGTGGCGGCGAAGAGGATGTCTCAGAACCAATCCCTGATTATGGTATAGAATTTTTAACTCCTGGTCAGAATGAGGTCCAAGTAGCAACAAGGCTGCAGGAACCGGCAGGTTACCCGCTGAACTATGCATCAGCTTATCTGCGCAATCTGGCTAGAAGAACGCATACCCGATGATTGGAACCTCAGCATACTATGTCCTGTACACAAGAAAGGAGACAAGACGGAATGTGCCAACTACAGAGGAATAAGTCTCCTTCACATCGCATGCAAGATACTCTCGAGGGTACAGTGTTAAAGACTTAAACCTATAGTCAATAAGCTAATTGGGCCCTATTAATTTAGACCTAGTAAATCACACTAAGCCAAATCCCGGAAAAGACTGGAGAAGGACAAATCAACACCTACCATCTCTTCGTTGACTACAAAGCCGCCTTCGATACTCCTTTACGTTCCTGAGTTTGGTATCCCTGCAAAATAATTATTAAGACTCTGCAGGATGACACTTGCTGATATTTGTTCCTCAGTAAGAATGGGAAAGAATCTCTCTGAACCATTTAATACCAAACGAGGTTTCAGACAAGGAGACAGCCTATTGTGTGATCTCTTTAATATCCTGCTGGAGAAGATTACACGAGATTCAGATGTGAATAGATATGGCACACAAATCACAAGAGAACGCATGCTACTCGCCTATGCCGACAACATCGACATCACAGGTCGGTCACCGGAAGTAGTAACAGCAGCCTTTGAAAGAATCGAAAGAGAGTCAGTGAAAATTTGCCTGGCAGTAAATGAAGATAAGACGAAATGGATGGTTTCAACTCCCAAAACGCCTTGTACAACCGAGCAGATAAAGAAAATGGTGAAAGTTTAGAACCACAACCATGACACCAGTTTTAGGATAAAGCGAGAATAATACTGACAAAAAGATGCGTCTTTGGATTCAGTAAGCAGTTTAGGAACAAGGCCACCTGTCGACAGACGAAGATTACACCATACAAGACACTGATACTACCCGTGTTGTTATATGGTTGTGAAGCCTGGGTACTTGTGAAAGCAGATGAGTCAGTACTTGGACTATTTAAGAGAAGGATTATTTGTAAAATATATGGACAAGCTTGCGTTAATGGAGAATATAGGCGTCGTATGAACCACGAGCTGAATGAGCTGTATGACGACGATAACATAGTTATGCATAGCAAAATAAAACGGCTGCGTTGTCTAGGAGGAGGACACCGTAGCTCAGAGGTTAGCATATCCGCCTATGACGCTAAACGCCTGGGTTCAAATCCTGGCGAGATCATCAGAAAAATTTTTCAGTGGTGGCTTTCCCCTCCTAATGCTGACAACATTTGTGAGCCACTATGCCATGTAAAACTTCTCTCCAAAGAGGTATCGCACTGCGGCACGCCATTCGGACTCGGTTATAAAAAGAAGGCCGCTTATCATTGAGCTTAAAAATTTAAATCAGACTGCATTCATTGATATTTGAGAAGTTTGCCCCTGTTCTTTAGTGCAATGTTAATGGACAAAATTTGCAATTTTGTGTTGTCTGATCATGTTTTGAGAATGAATGAAGAAGCTCCAGCAAAGATGTCTGATGAAGGCAAACACGGTGGTATACGCAAACCGGCCACAGGCCCGATGGAAAGCTCCATCAAAGATCAAATTTGTCAAGTTCTTTGGATGGCTACACTTTATAGGCAAAAACTTAAAATGTATAGGGTATATCCTTGGACAAGA
This sequence comes from Stomoxys calcitrans, assembly GCF_963082655.1. NCBI lineage: Eukaryota > Metazoa > Arthropoda > Insecta > Diptera > Muscidae > Stomoxys > Stomoxys calcitrans. The sequence goes on along the minus strand of NC_081554.1, from coordinate 20,166,096 downwards.
ATTGCGCCCTCTATAGGCTGAAGAAATATATTCGTTAGATCGGTTCAAAGGGGAGTGATATCAGGTTTTGTATAGATTATGACCACACTTAGCACATCTCTTATAGGTCATAGGAAACGTCATCGTTTAAGGTTTTGAGCCAAATGGGGTAAGAATTGAGCCCTCTGGTGGCTCAAGAAGTATATTCGAGATTTGTATGGGAGCTGTATCAGGTTTTAGGCCGATTCGAACCATAGTTAGCACATCTGTTGGAGGTCATAAATGGACATTGTGCAAAATTTCAGCCAAATCAGACAAGAACTTCGCTCTCTAGGCGCTCAAAAAGTGCAATCGGGAGATCGGTTTATATGGGAGCTATATCAGATATGGACTTATTCTGGCCATAGTTTGCACGTATGTCCGAAGTCATAGGAGAAGTCAAAGCGGTTAACTATTGCGACCTCTTTAGGCTCAAGAAGCATATTCGGAGATCGGTTTATATGAGAGTTATATCAGATTTTGGCCCGATTAAAACCACACTTAGAAAAATCATCGTGCAAATTTTCAGTCAAATAGGATAGGAATAAAATCGGTTAATATGGGAACTATATCAGTTTTGGCCCGATTAAAACCATACTTAGCACATCTAATAGCGGTCACATCATCGTTCAAAATTTCAGCCAAATCTGACAAGAACTGCCTCCACTAGGTGTTAAAGAAGTAAAAACGAACAAAATTTCAGCCAAATTAGACAAAAACTTCGCCCTCTAGGTGCTCAAGAAATAAAATTGGAAGATCTGTTTATGAGGGAACTATATCAGGTTCTAGACCGATTTCGGCCACGCTTCGGAAGTATGTTGGAGGTCATAGGAGAAGTCACTGTGCAAAATTTCAGCCAAATGGGTTAAGAATTACTACCTTTAGAGACTCTCGAAATATAAATGGAAGATCGGTTTGCATTAGAGTTGTATCGGGTTTTGAACCTATTCGGACTGTATGGTGGCACATCTGTTGAATTTCATAGAAAACGTTATAGTAAAATGCAAATTGCAAATATATGAAAATTTTGCTCATGAACATTTCACTAAGGAACATATCAATGAGTGCAGTCCGATTCAAGTTTTAAGCTCATTGATAAGGGGCCTCCTTTTTTAGGAGAGTCCGAACGGCGTGCCGCAGTGCGACACCTCTTTGAAGAGAAGTTTTACATGGCATAGTACCTCACAAATGTTGCCAGCTTTAGGAGGGGAAAACCACCGTTGAAAGAAATTTTTTCTGATGGTCTCGCCAGGATTCGAACCCAGGCGTTTAGCGTGATAGGCGGACATGCTAACCTCTGCGCTATGGCGGCCTCCAGATATCAAATTTTCCCTAAATTTATATTATTTATTTTGAGAAAAAATCATTTAGGAGAAACTTTACTGTTGAATATATTTAGGATTTGTCAATGACGAATTTTATAGAATTTTACTAAATCTTCAATAGGACAGAACATAAGAGAAGTCTTACCCTAACTCTTTAATAGAGTGTTTGTGGAAACATTTAAATTTGCAAAAACCCCAAAAAAAAAAATATAAAAAGCCAAATTTATTTTTCTCTCTTTCTCTTATCCTTACCAACACTACACAAAAAAAATCCACAAAGTATTGTCACAAGACATTTCTTTGCTAAGTATCCTCCTTTAGCAACAATACAATTCCATCTAAAGAAGATTAAAGCAAATTAAAAGTGACGACAAATGAAACTTTACATTTTAATCATTCAACCAAATCAAGGGATAAAACAATTGTTTATCTAAAATTGTTGTTTGAGCGTGTGTGTGAGTTTGTGTACATGTACATGTAATCCCTTGTCCGTCTATACTTCGCGTATTTCCGCCTGACGCAAAGCATACAACACCATTAAAATAGAAAAGGGAATTTGCGATAAAGTGCAGTAACTGAAGTAATGTGGTAACTTTCTTTTATTATCTTGCCAAGCATTTGTGCGGCTGACACAAACAGGAAACGGAAGTGCTTATACGCACATACAGCAGCAGCACAATACAAAGTAATGGTGAAGAGTGCTGCTTTTTGGCCATCGGCGACAAAAGCATTGAGTTGAGAGGAACGCAAGATGACAAACAACAAGGAGTTTCTATGAAAAAGCCACTCTAGAGATAGTATTTTTGTTTTAAAGTAGAACTAGTTACTTAAACTTAAATGGCATAACGAATTCGATTCTCTCATATTAATGGAGTTGTCAACTCAATTCGTAACTAGTATGTTGTAAGAGAGAGTACAACAGAATTGGATCATTTATTAAAAATTTAAAATCACATTCGTTAAAAGATAAAATTTGGCAGTGCCAAACGTATACCACCTATCCTTTACTCATTTCCTTTACTCAATAAAAGCTCATTTGGACCATACTCGATATGGGTTTCGGAAGTGAGAATAGAAGAAATCTTGCTAAATTTCCGGGGCCAAGCCATGGCAGAATTTTTGAATGAAAATGCCCCTGGAACATTCCGCTAAGAAACAGGGGCAAACTTCTCACACATCAATGAGTGCAGTCCGATTCAATTTTAAACTCAATGATAAGGGGCCTCCTTTTTATAGCCGAGTCTGAACGGAGTGCCGCAGTGCGACACCTTTTTGGAGAGAAGCTTTACATGGCTTAGAATCTCATAAATGTTGCCAGCATTAGGAGGGCAAAACCACCGCTGAAAATTGTTTCTGATGGTCTCGCCAGGATTCGAACCCAGGTGTTCAGAGTCAGAGGAGGACATGCTAGCCTCTGCCCTGCGGTGGCCTTGAATGCTAACGACCTAATAACACTAAATATTGGTAACACCGCTACCCTTTTCAATAGAATAAGGGAGGATATTTTAGATGTGACAATATATTTGAAAAATCTTATCGATGAGGTTCAGGATTGGAGGGCTTCCATGGAGAATTCTTTTTCAGACCATCGCTACATTAGGTTTAGAATAACAATTCCAGCGCCGAATCCGATAAACTTCAGTAATAAGTTGAAAACCAATTGGACAAAATTCGGAAGGCTACTCAGAAGAAGACTTGGGCAAGATAATTTAGATTGGCCAAGCATAGAGGACATTGACGACAATGTCAACAGGATTAATACTGCAGTAGCGGAGTCTTTCGAAGATAAAGGGTGATTTTTTTGAGGTTAGGATTTTCATGCATTAGTATTTGACAGATCACGTGGGATTTCAGACATGGTGTCAAAGAGAAAGATGCTCAGTATGCTTTGACATTTCATCATGAATAGACTTACTAACGAGCAACGCTTGCAAATCATTGAATTTTATTACCAAAATCAGTGTTCGGTTCGAAATGTGTTCATTCACCGTAACGTTGCGTCCAACAGCATCTTTGAAAAAATACGGTCCAATGATTCCACCAGCGTACAAACCACACCAAACAGTGCATTTTTCGGGATGCATGGGCAGTTCTGGAACGGCTTCTGGTTGCTCTTCACTCCAAATGCGGCAATTTTGCTTATTTACGTAGCCATTCAACCAGAAATGAGCCTCATCGCTGAACAAAATTTGTCAAAATTTGAACACATTTCGAACCGAACACTGATTTTGGTAATAAAATTCAATGATTTGCAAGCGTTGCTCGTTAGTAAGTCTATTCATGATGAAATGTCAAAGCATACTGAGCATCTTTCTCTTTGACACCATGTCTGAAATCCCACGTGATCTGTCAAATACTAATGCATGAAAATCCTAACCTCAAAAAAATCACCCTTTAGTTGTCCCCTTCGAGAAAGTAAGTCCACCCCAGAAACAGCCTGGATGACCGAGGAGATTCGCAACATTGGGAAAGAGGTCAGCAGACTTTTTAACAGAGCAGGTCCTAAAAAAGCGAAAGTATTGGGTTGCCCAAAAAGTATTTGCGGATTTTTTAAAAGAAAGTGAATGCATTTTTAATAAAACTTAGAATGAACTTTAATCAAATATTCTTTTTTTACACTTTTTTTCTAAAGCAAACTAAAAGTAACAGCTGATAATTGACAGAAGAAAGAATGCAATTACAGAGTCACAAGCTGTGAAAAAATTTGTCAACGCCAACTATATGAAAAATCCGCAATTACTTTTTGGGCAACCAATATATTGGGATGTATATTATAGACAGCTCAAGGAATACAATAAGATAACCATAGCGGCAACACGTGCCTACTGGAAGCTTTTCTGCGAACAACGCTGCCAAGATGATAAAATTTCTCTCAAAATCCATGTCCAAACTGAAACGTTAGTAGACGACATGGGAGTGAGAGCAGAAACAACGGAGGACATGTTGAGGCTTTTCATGGAAACACATTTTTCACAGGATATGACAGGACTCACGGAGACACCGGAATCTCAGAATAACGAGGTTGATCGAAGGTTTATCCTAACGGAATTTATGGTCAAGGAAACCTTGAGGAGCTTCAAACCATTAAAATCACCCGGATGTGATTAAATATTTCTGGCGTTACTACAGAAAGAGGCAGACGCCTCTGGCGCCTCATCTGGCCAATATTTTCACAGCGTGTCTAGGACTTGTATATACTCCGAAAGCCTGGCAAGACCCAAAAGAGAGGTGTTTATCCCCAAGGCAAGTTATGCGACACCAAAGGCCTACAGGCCTATCAGCCTTACGTCCTTTCTACTCAAAACCATGTAACGCATTGTGGATACCATGATAAAGAGTAGGACATCCAGCGAACTGCTCAAATACAAACAGCATGTCTATGTCAAGGGAAGGTCGGTTGAGACTGCCCTGCCAAGACGTACACATTGGCGGTTTGCATTGACATCGAGGGGCCGTTTAATAATGTGCCGACACATTGATCCAATCCTTAGACCAGTGCCGGGTTGACCGTGTCTTTAGAGACTGGATAAACCATATGCTAAGGAACAGGTGGATAAATTGAGGGTAAATTGACATACATATTACGGAGTAAATGGCAGAGGGCACGCCACAGGGGGTCATTTTATCTCCTCTCCTTTGGGTGACCACCATAAATAACCTATTACGGATGCTGACTGAGAAAGGATTTGAACCTGGAACTGGATAAACCATATGCTAAGGAACAGGTGGATCAAATTGAGGGTAAATTGACATATATATCTCGGAGTAAATGGCAGAAGGCACGCCATAGGGGGTCATTTTATCTCCTCTCCTTTGGGTGACCACCATTAATAACCTATTACGGATGTTGACTGAGAAAGGATTTGAACCCGTGTGCTATGTAGACGATGTTATAACACTTATTAGCGGTAAGGCTCCGAACCAGCTACAATATAAAGAAGGGCCGAAAGAATCTTGCATATGATTGGGTTAGACTAAAGGTCACAATGTTAACCCAATGTTAAAGGTCTCAATGTCTAGCCAAATTGCAAATTTGCAAATTTTACCCATGAACATTCCACTAAGGAACAGGGGCAAACTTCTCACATATCAATGAGTGCAGTCCGATTCAAGTTTAAACTCAATGATAAGGGGACTCTCTATTATAGCCGAGTCCGAACAGCGTGCCGCAGTGCGACACCTCTTTGGAGAGAAGTTTTACATGGCATAGTACCTCACAAATGTTGCCAGCATTAGGAGGGGAAAACCGCCACTGAAAATTTTTTCTGATGGTCTCGCCAGGATTCGAACCTAGCCGTTCGGCGTCATAGGCGGACATGCTAACCTCTGCGCTACGGTGGCCTCCCTCAATGTCTAGCCTTCACCGCAAAATCGTCTGCCCTTTCATTTCCCCTTACTCCGTTTTGTCCCCGTACCCAAGACTGTTCGTGACCTTACCGTCCTGCTTGCTATTGCCCTTATGGCAATTTTACTGTCGGTGAAGGTGTTCACAATCGACGTCCTCGCGTAAGCACCACCGCCCGGATCTCCGCCTGTAGGACCGTATTATGGTCAGGAAGTCTAAAACAAATCTCAGTACCTAAGTTTCCGTGGTCCTCATCGCTCCGCCTATGCCAAGACCAAATGTTTTTTAAACCTGTTGTATAGTCCTTATGTTGCACCTTTTTTCCATAGCATTCCACCAAACTACTGAGGCGTTAGTAAGTATTGGTCTAATCACGCTCCTGTAGAGCCAGTGAACTATCTTCGTATTTAGGTCCCATTTCGAGCCTACGGCCCGCCTACATAGTGCCCAAAATCTGTGAGCCTTCTCAGTTAGCTCCTGAATGTGGCATTTCCAATTCGGTTTCTTGGCCAAGATCACACCTAAGTATTTGAAATTGTAAGAAATCGTTGAGAAAACGTGATGAGACCAATTAGTCCACCTTCGTCTTCCTCGTGAACAGCCATAATTCTGTCCTCTCTGGGTTAACATTGAGACCTCTGGGTCTAGCCCAGTCATATGCCATATGCAAGACACTTTTGACCCTTCTGCATAGCTGGTTGGGATCCTTGCCCCTTAGAAGTATTACAATATCGTCTGCATAGCAGACGAGTTCAAATCCCTTCTCAATCAGCATCAGTCACACAAAGGAGTGACGATAAAATGACCCCTGTGACGTACCCTGTGCCACTTTCTCCCTTATATTTATGCCATGGGACACACAATTTATCCACCTGTTCCTTAGCGAATGGTTTATCCAGTCTCTGAGGACCGGGTCCACCCGGTACTGGTCTAAGGATTGGATCAGTGTGTCGGTGCGCACATTGTTAAAAACCCCCCTCGATGTCAATGCATTCCGCTAGTGTATACGTTTTGGCATCGAAGGATTCTTCTATTTTATGCACAACCTCGTGCAGGGCAGTCTCCATCGACTTTCCCTATACATAGGCATCCTGATTGTATTTCAGCAGTTCGCTGGATGGCCTACTCTTTATCATGGTTTCCACAATACGTTCCATGGTGTTGAGTAGAAAGGACGTAAGGCTTATAGGTCTGTAGGTCTTTGGTGTCACATAACTTGCTTTGCCGGGCTTGTATATAAATACCACAGTTGCCTCCAGGTATATCCAAACCGGCAAAGCAAGTTATGCGCCACCATAGGCCTACCTTTAAGCCTTACGTTATTTCTACTCAACAGGATTTCGGAGTATATGCACGTCCCAGGTCTGCCTCTTTCTATTGTAACGCCGGAAATATTCCATTAGGTCCGGGTAACTAAAATGGTACGTTCTTTCTACTCAACAGGATTTCGGAGTATATGCAAGTCCCAGGTCTGCCTCTTTCTTTAGTAACGCCGGAAATATTCCATTAGGTCCGGGTAACTAAAATGGTTGAAGCTCCTCAGGGATTCCTTCACCATAAATTTCGTAATTATAAACCTTCGATCAACGTCATGATTCCAAGATTCCGGTGTCTCCGTGAGTCCCTTCGTATCCTGTGGAAAATGTTTTTTTATCAAAAGCCTCAACATGTCCTCCGTTGTCTCTGCTCTCACTCCCACTAAAGTTTTAGTTTGGGCATGGGTTTTTGAGAGAAACCTTATCTTGGCGTCGTCATTAACGCTATCGACCTGTTCGCAGAAAAGCTTCCAGCAGACACGCTTTGCCGCTCGGGTAATCTTATTTTATTTCTTGAGCCTTGTGTAATACACATCTCAATAAACTTCCGCTTCTTTACGACATGCTCTGTTCAAAAGTCCGCGGACCTCTTTCCTAATGTCGCGAATCTCCCCGGTCATCTAGGGTTTTTCGTGGGGGAATTTCCTTTTCCGAAGAGAACCACTATCTTCGAAAGACTCCACTAGTGCAGTCGTCACCCTGTTGACATTGTCGTCAATGTCTTCTATGCTTGGACAATCTATTGGGTTGCCCAAAAAGTAATTGCGGATTTTTTAAAAGAAAGTAAATGCATTTTTAATAACACTTAGAATGAACTTTAATCAAATATACTTTTGTACACTTTTTTTTCTAAAGCAAGCTAAAAGTAACAGCTGATAACTGACAGAAGAAAGAATGCAATTACAGAGTCCAAAGCTGGACTCCGGATTTGTCAACGCCGACTATATGAAAAATCCGCCATTACTTTTTGGGCAACCCAATAAATTATCTTGCCCAAGTCTTCTTCTGATTAGCCTTCCGAATTTTGTCAAGTTGGTTTTCAACTTATTCCGGAAACTTATCTGATACCTAACGAAATGTGGTGACAGTTCGCATCGCACCCTCATTTTCTGTCTGTTTTGCTATCCTCACCAACCGTTGCAGCTCCGACGTGGGTGGCGGTATCGGAGAGTCGAAAGATAGGTAAAGTGATGCCAGGTATGCTCCACCGTCTCCCTGTCTCACCACTGTTGCATCCGGCGTTGACAACTCTGGGGAAAATATTGGGTTGCCCAAAAAGTAATTGCGGATTTTTTAAAAGAAAGTAAATGCATTTTTAATAAAACTTATTGTAGAATGAACTTTAATCAAATATACTTTTTTTCTAAAGCAAGCTAAAAATAACAGCTGATAACTGACAGAAGAAAGAATGCAATTACAGAGTCACAAGATATGAAAAAATTTGTCAACGCCGAAAAAAAAATTAAAAATCCGCAATTACTTTTTGGGCAACCCAATATATAATTCAAATTTTTATGACAAATAACGCTGGTCCTCGGCCGAGTACCAGTTTTAGCATAGAATAATTGGTAGTTGATATGGTTCAGTTCAGAAACTTTGTTCCGGATCGTCCATGGCTCCTTAATTAAGGCAATATGAATCTTGCCCTTGCGGATTTTCTCCAACAGAGCGTGTGTAACAGTCTCGCAGAGTAGTTAATGGTACCATCATCGGCTCCCTGTTCGTTGGGTTGCATACGCAACTCACCAATTCGTCTTTTACCATGCAATTGGTGCTCCCTTAAACATCAAACATTCAAATTTCATTATCGAAATAATGTCATTAAATTTATATTGGTTTAAAATTCTTGATTATTCTGCTTATCGCCCAAAGCCGTTTTGGTCAAATGAGACATTAAACACTCTTCATTTACAACAATTAGGTGTTCTAAACTACTCTTTTAAATTATCGTTGATAGACCACACAAATCAACCTAACCATGTGTCACACAAACAATTTGTCAAATTTAATATTAATCTATTTTTTGTGCAATTAAAAGCCCTCCAAGGGATGCATGCATGCATGCACATGCACAGACCCAAAGAAAAAAAAAAAACAGTCGAAAAACATGCCACAAGAGTTCATGTTTGTACCGGTGGGAGTTGTCCATGCAAATACAAATACTCGTACATGCAATGAAGAATCAATAACAGTAATTACTGTGTAAATTTCAATGCTTGCTTAATGTATGCTGCGCGTTGCCATGCCTGTGTTGTGCATATGTATGTGTGTAAGGCAGATAGAGCACTTTTATCGTTGTCATTGTTGTACAAAAAACTTTACCGCATAATTGGAATGAGTTGTAAAAATTTAAATAAGCATTTAATGTTTTAACAAGAGACAACAAAAGCAAATGTGAACAAAGACTGCGAGTTGATATAACAGCCGGAGCCTGCAACTCCATACAAGAACAGAATGTAAACAGCATTTATAAATACACTCAAACAAAAATTGAAACAAAAATGGAGTTTAGAATGATAGACAATTTTTCATACAGATGAGACCAAGACTGAGAGTCTTTCCGATAGTCCAGATTTAAGAGTGTAGACTACTCGAAGCAAAACTCAACTTTAGGATCTTTAACTGAAACATCGAATAAATGGTAGACAATTTCTCAGACGGATGAGATAAGGCCATATTATTTCTTCTGATCGTGCTAATTTCTGACTGAATTATCGTCCCAATATACTGCAAAGTGCCCCAAATATTGCCCCCCTAAATTACTGCGCCACAATTTGAAAATTAAACAATTAAGAGCGTGCTATGTTCGGCCGGGCCGAATTTTATATACCCTCCACCATGGTCGCATCTGTCGAGTTCTTTGTATTTAGGCAAACAAATAAGAACGGAGGAGCAGCTTTATCAAGTTATAGTCCGATTCAGGGCTCAAGAAGCGAAATCGGGAGATCGGTTTATATGAGAGCTGAATCAAGCAATAGATCGATTCTGACCATATTGCACACGTACATATATTGAAGGCCATGGGAGGAGCCGTTGTACAAAATTTGTGCCAACTCGGATGAGAATTGCGCTCTCTAGAGGCTCAAGAAGTCAAGACCCCAGATCGGTTTATATGGCAGCTATATCAGGTGGTTGACCGATTAGGACCATACTTAGCATAGTTGTTCGAAGTGATATCAAAACAAATTTTGTTGCAAATTTTTTGCCCATGAACATTCCCCTAAGGAACAGTGGCAAACTTCTCACATATCAATGAGTGCAGTCCGATTCAAGTTTAAGCTCAATGATAAGGGGCCTCCTTTTTATAGCCGAGTCCGAACGGCGTGCCGCAGTGCGACAACTCTTTGGAGAGAAGGTTTACATGGCACAGTACCTTACAAATGTTGCCAGCATTAGGAGGGGAAAACTACCGCTGAACATTTTTTTCTGATGGCCTTGCCAGGATTCGAACCAAGGCGTTCAGCGTCATAGGCGGACATGCTAACCTCTGCGCTACAATCAAAATCTATGTGCAAAATTTCAGTCTAATTGGACGAGAATTGCGCCCTCTAGAGGCTCAAGAAGTCAAGACCCAAGATCGGTTTATATGGCAGCTACATCATGTTATAGACCGATTTGAACCATACTTAGCACAGTTTTTGGAAGCGATATCAAAACACTATGTGCGAAATTTCAGTCAAATCGAACGAGAATTGCGCCCTCTAGAGGCTCAAGAAGTCAAGACCCAAGATCGGTTTATATGGCAGCTATGTCAGGTTATCGACCGATTTAAACCTAACTTAGCACAGTTGTTGGAAGTAATAGCAATACACTATATGCAAAATTTCAGTAAAATCGGACGAGGATTGCGCCCTCTAGAGGCTCAAGAAATCAAGACCCAAGATCGGTTTATATGGCAGCTACATCAGGTTATAGACCGATTTGAACCATACTTAGCAAAGTTGTTGGAAGTGATATCAAAACACTATGTGCAAAATTTCAGTAAAATCGGACGAGGATTGCGCCCTCTAGAGGCTCAAGAAGTCAAGATCCCAAGATCGGTTTATATGACAGCTATATCAGGTTATGACGCGATTTGGACCATACTTAGCACAGTTTTTGGAAGCGATATCAAAACACTATGTGCGAAATTATAGTAAAATCGGATGAGAATTGCGCCCTCTAGTGGCTCAAGAAGTCAAGACCTAAGATCGGTTTATATGGCAGCTATATCAAACCATGGACCGATTTGGCCCATATACAATCCCAACCGACCTTCACTAATAAGAAGTATTTGTGCAAAATTTCAAGCGGCTAGCTCTACATCAAAAGTTAGCGGGCTTTCGACAGACAGACGGGCGGACGGACAGACGGACGGACATGGCTAGTTCGACTTAAAATGTCACGACGATCAGAAATATATATACTTTATGGGGTCTTAGACGCATATTTCGAGGAACAGAATGACGAAATTAGTATACCCCCATCCTATGGTGGAGGGTATAAAAAGCCTCCCCATTTTGGGGTGCTTTTTATACCTACCTCCCGACATCTGGCTCATATATAATGCAGATCGGACTACATTTAGATATAGTTGCCATATAGACCTTAGACCTAGACTGCCATATATACCGATAAAAGGTTTGAAGCCCATAAAAGCTTTATTTATTACCCGATTTTGCTGAAATTTAAAACTGTGAGATGTTGTAAGACTCGTGTCATCCGACTCAAATATGGATCAAATCGAACGATGTTTAGATATACAATAGCTGCCATATAGACCGAACTGCGGATAAAGAGTTAAAAGCCCATATTTTGAACTAGGGAGTTGTTTTAAGCCTCCCGACATCCGATCGAAATATGATCTAGGTCAGTCTGTATAGATAAAGCTGCCATATAGACCGATATTGCAATTTAGGGTCTTAAAAAGAAGAAGATTTTTTGCCTGATTTTGCAGAAATGGATACTTGTATAAGTGTTCTCGGGAGCTGATTAAAATTTGATCCATACCAGCCCCTATTTAGATATAACTATGGATATGGGAGTGGAGATATAATGAAATAGAATGCTTAACATATCCATGGTGGTGGGTATCCAAAGTCCGGGACGGCCGAAAGTAACACGATTACACTTTTTGATATTCGATAATCATATTCATACTCTACTCTCGAATTCTTTTCATTGAAGTCCCATATTGCCCCAATCGGTCAACTTTTGATTTTGTGCGGTACTTTTGGATGGGTTTTCAGCTTTATCACATTAAAGCTTAACTCCCGAATACCTTTCATTTGAGTCCAACATTGTCTCGATAGGTCCAACTTTTGGGCGGTTTTGGCATTGGGGCGGCCTTTTAAATACTTGGACCCAAGCGGACCCTTCCCCTTACCCACCCTAATTTTCAGAAACGCCTGATCCTGGAGATGGGTGGTGCGATTTAAGCGAAATTTTGTGTGCTCTCATATAGTATCCTAAAAATTAAAATTTGGTATCCAAATTTCGGATGGGGCCGCCCCACCCTAAAACCTGTCAAACATATATTTAGACCAATCACGACAATATAGGACTCAAATGAAAGGTATTTAGGATAAGAAAACGTATCCAATTGTCGAACCAAGTGCTAGGAGGACTACCCCATGCCCCAAAACACACCTATTGGGTTGCCCAATAAATAATTGCGGATTTTTTAAAAGATAGTAAATGCATTTTTAATAAAACTTAGAATGAACTTTAATCAAATATACTTTTTTTTTACACTTTTTTTCTAAAGCTAAAAGTAACAGCTGATAACTGACAGAAGAAAGAATGCAATTACAGAGTCACAAGCTGTGAAAAAATTTGTCAACGCCGACTATATGAAAAATCCGCAATTACTTTTTGGGCAACCCAATAAATCGGACATATTTACCGACCATGTCAATATGGGACTCAAATGAATAGTATTTGCGAGTAGAATACGAATCTGATATCCAAATGTGGGACCACGTTTATGGGGGTCCACCCCTTCCCCAAAACACCCCCCAAACTGGGCTTATTTACTAACCATCGGAATATGGGGCTTAAATAAAAGCTATTTGAGTGTAGAATTTGAATCTGATATCCAAATATGCGACCAAGTTTTCGGGGGGACGCTTTTCCCCAATAACATCCCCCAAAGGTGACAAATTTACGAGCATAGCAATATGAGGCTCAAATGAAAGGTCGTTGGGAGTAAAGCACGAATCTGATATCAATATTCGGGAAAAGTGTCTATGGGGCCACCCCACCCCAACCCCATGACACCACCCCAAAAGGAAGTATTTGCTGACTATTGCAATATGAGGCTCAAATAAGAGGGTTTTTAGAGTAGAACACGAATTCAATATATATTTTCAAGGCCCACTCACTGAGTTGCCGCCCATCCCCCAAAACACCCTTCAAGACGGCCATGTTTGCCGACTACGGAAATATGGGGCTCAAATTAAAGGTATTTGGGAGTAGACCAAGTATCTGATATCAGTTTTAAGGACCAAATGTCTAGGGGACGTCCCACCACCATAACAAACCCCAAATAGGACATATTTGCTCACCAAGACAATTTGGGTCTTACAGAGAGTGGAACTAAATATTCGTAGTTTTTAGGGCCAATACCCCAAGCCGGACATATTTGCTGACTTTTTCAATAAGGAGTTTAAATGAGATAAGAAAACGAATTTAATATCCAATTTTGAGGCCAATGGCAATATGGGGTAAAAATAAATGATATATAGATGTATGAGAATAGAGCACGTTGCTGATATATTTTCCGGGCTTAGTGTTTGGGTGACCACCCCAATTCCCAAAACAACCCTAAATCGGGCATATATACCGACCATGTCAATGTGGAGCTTAAATGAAAGGTATTGGGGGGTAGAGCTAGGATTGATACCCATTTTCGGGACCAATTTTCTGGGGGTCTAACCCTTTCCTAAAATACCCCACAAACAGCAATTTTTTACTCACCATCGCAATATGGGGCTCAAATAAATGTATTTGGGAGTAGAATACGAATTTGATATCCAAATGTTAGACCATGTATTTAGGGCATCACCCCTTTCCCAAAACACCCCCCAAAGGGTAAACATTCTTCAACCATGCCAAAATGTGGCTCAAAGGTATTTGAGATTAGAAAACGAATTTGATAACCTTATTTGGGGCCATGTGGTTGGAGGGCCGCCTCATCGTGTAAATATTCCAAGGAAACTTTTGTTCCATATCATGAAAAAGAAGGCACAGCGGAGCGGGCCTGGATCAGCTAGTATTTATATATAGAAAAATAGCTGGACCATATGCAAAATGTTCCCTAAGGAACAGATGGCAAACTTCTCACATATCAATGAGTGCAGTCCGATTCAAGTTTAAGCTCAATGATAAGGGGCCTCCTATAGCCGAGTCCGAACGGCGTTCCGCAGTGCGACACCTCTTTGGAGAGAAGTTTTACATGGCATAGTACCTCGCAAATGTTGCCAGCATTAGGAGGGGAAAACCACCGCTGACAATTTTTTTCTGATGGTCACGCCAGGATTCGAACCCAGGCTTTCAGTGTCATAGGCGGACATGCTAACCTCTGCGCTACGGTGGCCTCCAACATAACCATATACATATATAGGCATAAATTATCTGAGTGTATGTCTGCAATATAGATATCCAACTATATTTTGTATATTCACACTCCAACGACCACTAGCACCTATTGAAAATGTAGTAGTGGTGTTCTGTGCGTATATTTGTACGTATGTTTCATTATTTTGCAGTACAATCATATATGGTTTTTGTTGCTACAACAACTCTCTCTCACACACACACACACACTCACACACCGGAGTATACTGGCTGTAGTGGAAAAAAAATCCCTTAAATGCCTATTTTTGTATTTTACAACACTTTAAATTGTTTTTCGCAGAGCTCCTTTGTTGCTGTTGCTGTTACTGTTGTTTTACATTTTTACCTTGTTTTGTTGTGTTGTGTTTTGTTTTGGCCCGTTTTATTTTATAGTCGTATCTATTCAATTGACAATAAAAGGCCGGAAATGGATCGCCATTTTGTTTTCTCTTTGTTGTTGTGTTCTATCCACATGTGTGCGAGTGTTGTCCAATGTACGCCTGGAACAAATGGTATGGCATGTTTTAATTGAATATACAACATCGTCATTGATAGAAAACACATCACATTGGCGTTCGTTTGTGTGTGTGTCTGTGTGTGTGATTCACACAATCTATACCGCCGGAACAAAGCTCTCGTTGACAAAATAAAATTTGAATAAACGTTCATGTATTCAATTTCCAATTCATGCTTGAGTGACAACGAAAATAGCGAAATTTCATGTAAGAGAGGGGCTGCGAGAGGATGGGGGAGGTCTAGGCTAGTAAAGTCATTCCGTTTGTAAACACCTCGAAATATTGATCTGCGATCCCATAGAGCATAAATATGGCTGATCGTCTGAACATTTTCAGTCGATCTAGCCATGTCCGTGCGTCCTTCTCTCGTCGAAATCACGATAGCGGTCGAACGCATAAAGCTAGCCACTTGAAATTTTGCACAGATACATCTTATTGATGTAGGTCATTGGCAATAGCAAATGGTTAATATCGGTTCAGATTTGGGTATAGCTCCTATATAAATTGATCTCCCGATTTGACATATTTAGCTTCCAGAAGTCGCAATTGTTATCCGATTAAGCTGAAATTTTGCATGTAGTGTTCTGCTACAACGTTCACAAACTATGCTGAGTACGGTTGAAATCGGTCTATAGCTTTACATAGCTCCCATATATCCCGATCTCCCGATTTGACATCTTGAGCCCCCTGAAGCCGGAACTTATGTCCGATTTGGCTAAAATTTTGCATGCTGTATTCTGTTATGACTTCCATCAACTGTGCCAAGTATGGTATAAATCGACCTTTAACCTGATGTAGCTCCCATATAAACGATCTCTCGATTTTACGTATGGATCCCCTGAAAACCACAATTTTTGTCTGATTTGGCTACAATTTTGCACCTTATGTTCTCTTATGACTTCCAACAACTGTGCCAAGTACGGTCCAAATCGGTGTTTAACCTGATGAAGCTCCCATATAACCCGATATGGTTCGATTCCTAGAAGCTTCCATTTCTGCCTGGTTTGGCAGAAATTAGGTAAGTACAGAGATATTGAGCTGAAACTGTGCACGGATTCTTGTTTTGTCCTTGAGCAGGTTAAGTTCGACGATGGGCTATATCGGACTATATCTTGATATAGCCCCCATATAGACCAATCCACCGATTTAAGGTCTCGGGCCCATAAAAGGCGCATTTATTAGCCAATGAAGCCAAAATTTGGGACGGTGAGTTGTGTTTGGCCCCTCGAAGTCCATCTTCAATTTGGCTCAGATCGGTTAAGATTTGGATATAGCTGTCATATAAACCGATCTCTCGATTAAGGTCTTGGGCCCATAAAAGGCGCATTTATTATCCAATGATGCCAAAATTTTGGACGGTGAGTTGTGCTAGGCCCTTCGAGGTCCATCTTCAATTTGGCTCAGATCGGTCCAGATTTGGATATAGCTCCCATATAATCCGATCTCTCGATTAAAGGTTTTGGGACCATAAAAAGCGCATTTATTGTCCGATTTTGCCAAAAGTTGGGACAGTGAGTTGTGTCAAACCCTTCGACATCTTTCTGCAGTATGGCGCAGATCGCTCCAGATTTGGTATAGCTGCCATATTTACCAACCTCTCGATTTAAGGTCTTGGGCCCATAAAAAGCGAGTTTAATGTCAGATTTCGCCGAAATTTGGGACACTGAGTTGTGTAAGGCTCTTCGACAACTTTCAGCTATTTGGCCCAGATCGGTTCAGATTTGGATATAGCTGTCATATAGACCGATCTCTCGACTTAAGGTCTTGGGCCATAAAAAGTGCATTCATTGTCCGATTTAGCAAAAATTAGGCCCTTCGACATATTTCTGTAGTACGGCACAAATCCGTCCAGATTTGGATATAGCTGCCATATAAACCGACAACTCTTTGACAACTTTTTGCAATTTGGCCTTGGGACATAAATTTAACATTTTTCACCGGACTATGACGAAATATGGTTCACATATATACCCGAGGTGGTGGGTATTCAAAGTTCGGCCCGGCCAAACTTAATGCCTTTTTACATGTTTTTATACCCTACACCACTACTGTGGTGTAGGGTATTATAACTTAGTGCATTTGTTTGTAACACCCAAAAGGAAGAGAGATAGACCCATCGATAAGTATATCGATCGACTCAGAATTTCTTTCTGATTCGATTTAGCTATGTCCGTCTGTCTGTCCATCAGTCCATGATAATTTATGTACAAACAGGTCGCAGTTTTCATCTGATCGTCTTAAAATTTTGTACAGGCATGTTTTCTGGCCTAGAGACGAATTTGAATTTTGGAATTTGGAAAAAATCGGCCCAGATATGGATATAGCATCCATATATATGTTCGTCCGATTTGCAGTAAAAATGCAATAAAATAGTCATTTGTCAACCGATTCTGTTGAAATTTGCCAAGAAGGATTTTCTTATGACTTCCAATATTATCAGTGAATTTCATAGAAATCGGTGCAGATTTGGATATAGCTCCCATATATATATTTGTCCGATTTTTAGTAATACAGCAATAAAATAGTCATTTATTAACCGATTCTGTTGAACTTTGGCAAGATGGATTTTCTTATGACTCTCAATATTACTGGTGAATTTCATAGAAATCGGTTAAGATTTGGATATAGCTTCCACATATATGTTCGCCCGATTTGTAGTAATACAGCAATAAAATGGTCATTTGTTGACCGATTCTCTTGAAATTAGGCAGGCAGGATTTTCTTATGACTCCCAATGTTATCGGTGAATTTCATAGAAATCGGTTAAGGTTTGGGTATAGCTCCCATATATATGTTCGTCCGATTTTTAGTAAAACAGCAATAAAATGGTCATTAGTTAACCGATTCTCACGAAATTTGGCAGGAAGGATTTTCTCATAACTCTCGATATTACTGGTGAATTTCATAGAAATCTGTTCAGATTTGGATATAGCTCCCATATATATGTTCGTCTGATTTGCAGTAATACATCAAAAAAACGGTCATTTTTAACCGATTCTCACGAAATTTGGCAGGAATGCTTTTCTTATGACTCTCGATGTTAGCTGAAAACTTCATAGAAATCTGTTCAGATTTAGGTATAGCTCACATTTATATATATCGCCCGATTTTCACTCCTAAATCCACTGCAAGCGCCTTTATTGACCAATCTTCCAAAAATTTTCTACAACGCTTTCCTCGACGAATTCCACAATATCCATAAAGTTTGATCGAAATCGGTTCAGATTTAGATATAGCTCCCATCTATATGTTCGTCACATTTTGGTAATTTTTTGTCATTTGTCAACCGTAGTTATTACATTTTGAACATATGTGCTTTGATATAGTAATTTTTCTAACCTATCTGATTACATCCGCCGAGATCCATCAAAATTGGTTCAGAATTAAATATAGCCCCACTTTTGTATTTATAGGGTAGGTGTAGGGTATTATAAAATCGGCACCGCCTGACTTTTGCCTTTCCTTACTGGTTTCTTCATATTATTTAGAAGGAAGGCAAAAGCTACGAGCGTCAAGTCTGTTCTGTCCTGAAAAGTGCTGACATTTTCAGACACCGCATCTTTTGTAATTCTAGTCTAGGAAGTCTTGTCGATTTCTTCACGTCCCAAAGATTCGACGTCATATCTAGACATTTTAGTATTTTCCGTCTGTATTGAAACTTTCTTAAATCTACCGATGCTTCGTTCCCTTTTCCTTGCTCTTCAGAAGTTGCGGCCTTGGAAATATGGTTTTTCTAACCTGAATAATATCCCACATCTCAAGATGCTATAAATTCCAGCTTCTTTATCCCAATAAACTTTTCGTCATTTCCCAGTGACGACTTTCCCCTAAACAGTTACTAATTATCCTTACGGCTTCTCCCATTTTCTTTTTAGTCAATGGATATTTGCCGATATCAGCGTCCTTCCTCCATAAAAAAAAGGATTTCCAGACACCAAGATTTTCTTCCTGTCACAATATTACAGTCTGCCGGGCCCTAAACAACGCTGACAAGCATCATTTTATTCAACTTCGTTGTTGCAGCCACATTTTCATGTGGAGGTGGCGATCCTCGTCAATCTCCTATAGGTGAACAAGCTCGTTGTGGACCAAAGGTCCCGCCTTGCCATATCAAGCATCGTAGGCACTCAGTATCAAGCATCGTAGGCACTCAGCCGGTGCCGCCCGGCCTCCCACTGAGACTCTCCGCTCGATACCGCTGATTGTCCGCTACTGCCGTTGCAGCTACTCCGCATGAAGCATTCCACCGTCGCAACCTGTGGACGAGCCCGGTAGAGCATTGGCATTGGCATTCCTCGTCTAGCTCCGGTAGGTGATCAAACTCATTGCGGTCCAAAAGACCGATCGCTGCGGGAACAGGGTTGCCATTGGTTATTTAAAGGCGCCAATTTCACGCCTTGTCATACCAAGCATCATAGGCACTCAGTATTTGTGCATCAGCCGGTGCCGCCCGGCCTCTCACTGAATATCTCCGCTCGATACCGCTGATTGTCCGCGACTGTCGTTGCAGCTACTCCGCATGGAGCATTCCACCATCGCAACCTGTGGACGAGCCCGGTAGATCGCAACTAAGCTTCTCGTGACAGCAATGTTCAGCCTGTGTGGTGATAAATGCAAATTTGCCCCTGAACATTCCATTAAGGAACAGGGGCAAATTTCTCACATAGCATTCAGTGCTGTCCGATTGAAGCTTAAGCTCATAGCATTGACATTTTCATTTTCACATTCCACATTTTCATTGCATTGGCATTCCTCGTATAGCTCCGGTAGGTGATCAAACTCGTTGCGGTCCAAAAGACCGATCGCCGCGTGAACAGGGTTGCCATTGGTTATTTAAAGGCGCCAATATCCCGCCTTGTCATACCAAGCATCATAGGCACTCAGTATTTGTGCAACAGCCGGTGCCGCCCGGCCTCTCACTGAATATCTCCGCTCGATACCGCTGATTGTCCGCGACTGTCGTTGCAGCTACTCCGCATGGAGCATTCCACTATCGCAACCTGTGGATGAGCCCGGTAGCTCGCAGCTAAGCTTCTCGTGACACAATGAGCATCACACATATTGGACCCCAATGTTCCAGCCTGTGTGGTGAAAAATGCAAATTTGTCCTTGAACAAAGGAGCCTTGTCCTTGAAGGAGCAGGGACAAACTTCTCACATATCAATGAGTGCTGTCCGATTCACTTTTAAGCTCAATAATAAAGGGCCTGCTTTTTATTGCTTGAATCCGAACGTCGTGCCGCTGTGCGACACCTCTTTGTGGAGAAGTTTTTACATGGCTACCATACCAAATGGTAAAGTACCTCCCAAATGTCGCATTAGGAGGGGATAACCACCGCTGAAAATTTTCATGATGTTCTCGCCAGGATTCGAACCCAGGCATCATAGGTGGGCATGCAATCCTCTGCGCTACGGTGGCCTCCAGCCTGTATAGTGCTCACAGCTATCCCGTGCCAGGGATACACAACTTCTTAACACACGCTTGCGTCTTACCAAAGCTGATGGGTGTATACGTTTCGTTTTGGCCAAACTTAACTTGTTTTAGACCAAGACACAATTTTTTTCTTCATCCATGCTCCTTGGTTTTATCTCAAGACATAAATTTTT
>NC_081554.1:20110514-20145175 GCF_963082655.1 Stomoxys calcitrans | reverse complement strand
GATATAGCCCCAATTTTGTATATATAGGGTAGGTGTAGGGTATTATAAAATCGGCACCGCTCGACTTTTGCCTTTCCTTTCCTTACTGGTTTTTTCATATTCCTTAGAAGGATGCCAAAAGCTACTAGCGTCAAGTCTGTTCTGTCCTGAAAAGTTCTGACATCTTCAGACACCTCAACTTTCGTAATTGTAGTCTACGAAGTCTTGTCCGATTTCTTCACGTCCCAAAGATTTGACATCATATCAAGACATTTTGGTATTTTCCGTCTGTATTGAAACTTTCTAAAACCTCCGATGCTTCGTTCCTTTTTCCTTGCGCCTCCGAAAGTTGCGGCCTTGGAAATATGGTTTTCTAACCTGAATAATCACCCACATCTCTAGATTCTATAAATCCAGCTTCTTTGTCCCAGAAAACTTTTCGCCATTTCCAAAACACGACTTTCCCCTGAACAGTTGCAGAATATTCTTACGAATCCTCTCATCTTCGTTTTAGTCATTGAATAGTTGCCGATATCAGCGTCCTACCTCCATCAAATAAAGGATTTATAGACAAGATTTTTTTCATGTCACAATCTCGCAGTCTACCGGGCCCTATACAACGCCGACAAGCATAATTTTCATCAAACTTCGTGGTTGTAGCCACATTTTCATGTGGATGTGGCGATCCTCGTCAAGCTCCTGTAGGTGAACAAACTCGTTGCGGTCCAAAAGACCGATCGCTGCGGGAACTGGATTGGTAATTGGTAATTTAAAGGCGCCAATAATCCGCCTTGTCATACCAAGCATCATAGGCACTCATTATTTGTGGCATCTCACTGAATATCTCCGCTCGATACCGCTGATTGTCCGCGACTGCCGTTGCAGATACTCCGCATGAAGCATTCCACCATCGCAACCTGTGGACGAGCCCGGTAGAGCGCAACTAAGCTTCTCGTGACAACAATATTCCAGCCTGTGTGGTGATAAATGCAAATTTTCCCCTGAACATTCCATTAGGGAACAGGGGCAAATTTCTCACATATCATTCTGTGCTGTCCGATTGAAGCTTAAGCTCATAGCATTGACATTTTCATTTTCACATTCCACATTTTAATGGCATTGGCATTCCTCGTCTAGCTCGGTAGGTGATCAAATTCATTGCGGTCCAAAAGACCGATCGCCGCGTGAACAGGGTTGCCATTGGTTATTTAAAGGCGCCAATAATCCGCCTTGTCTACCAAGCATCATAGGCACTCAGTATTTGTGCAACAACGGTGCCGCCCGGCCTCTCACTGAGACTCTCCGCTTGATACCGCTGATTGTCCGCGACTGTCGTTGCAGCTACTCCGCATGGAGCATTCCACCATCGCAACCTGTGGATGAGCCCGGTAGATCGCAGCTAAGCTTCTCGTGAAAGCAATGAGCATCACACATATTGAACCCCAATGTTCCAGCCTGTGTGGTGAAAAATACAAATTTGTCCTTGAACAAAGGAGCCTTGTCATTGAAGGAGCAGGGACAAACTTCTTACATATCAGTGAATGCTGTCCGATTCAAGTTTAAGCTCAATGAAAAAGGGCCTGCTTTTTATTGCCTGAGTCCGAACGTCGTGCCGCTGTGCGACACCTCTTTGTGGAGAAGTTTTTACATGGCTACCATACCAAATGGTAAAGTACCTCCCAAATGTCGCATTAGGAGGCGATAACCACCGCTGAAAATTTTCATGATGTTCTCGCCAGGATTCGACCCAGGCAATCATAGGTGGGCATGCTAACCTCGGCGCTATGGTGGCCTTCAGCCTGTATGGTGCTCACAGCTATCCCGTGCCAGGGATACACAACTTCTTAACACACGCTTGCGTCTTACCAAAGCTGATGGGTGTATACGTTTCGTTTTGGCCAAACTTAACTTGTTTTAGACCAAGACACAATTTTTTTCTTCATCCATGCTCCTTGGTTTTATCTCAAGACATAAATTTTTCATCTCCGCACTCCATAACCATGTTTGTTTTTGCTTTTTCGTGCCTAAAATAACTGCAATCTTAGTCAAATGTTAAACTTTAATCTAGCGATACGTCTTCGTCCTTATTTTTTACAGCCATTGTAGGCTGATAAACTGTGAGGCACTTTTCGGGTATTTTGTTCCAATTTGCAAGCAAATATTATGGCATGGATTACACAACAATATTGTCAATTTCCCAAAAGCCACGGTAATACCCACTTCCGAAACGTAGCAACGTAGCAACGTAGCAACCACCTACAAGTTAGGTAAGTCAATATCCTGCCATTGGCGAACCTCATGTCGGCAACAATGCTATCACAATCCCACACACAGAGTCATCTCCTTCAGTCGTTACGAAAATTCTGAGTTTTTGTCAATGGCATAGGATTTGGTTTTTATTACATTTTCGTCACTTACGAGGATGGTCGTGATTCTCCTCCATGTCCTTTTTATGGCCAGCATTTCAATGCTTGCTTATTTTTGGTATATTTCGTTGAAATGTTTGCCGTTGACAGTTCTATTTGTTGGATCCAAAGTATTGAACACGTTTTCGATTCGCTTCCATTCGTTGTCTTGAATAATGAATGTGCCATTCTTGTTCGGCTTGAACGCTTGCAAACAATTCGAAATACTTGTGGAAAAGTACACCCAGAAGGAACTATGTTGGCAAACTAAGTTAAGAAGTATTGAGGAGTATGATAGTGCCAAAGAGGAGAGGGTAGAGTTCAAGTAACAGAAAACTAAGTAAAAATGTTGTGTACAGCCAGAATGGTAAGTCTAAATTTTGTCTTAGATAAAATTTCGCTGAAATATTGTCTTTAGATAAAATTTCGCTGTAATATTGTCTTTAGATAAAATTTCGCTGAAATTTTGTCTTTAGAGAAAATTTCACTGAAATTTGGTCTTTAAAGAAAATATCACTGAAATTTTGTCTTTAGAGAAAATTTCACTGAAACTTTGTCTTTAGAGAAAATTTTATTGAAATTTTGTCTTTAGAGAAAATTTCACTAAAATTTTGTCTTTAGAGAGAATTTCACTGAAATTTTGTCTTTAGAGAAAATATCACTGAAATTTTGTTTTTAGAGAAAATTTCACTGAAATTTTGTCTTTAGAGAAAATTTCTCTAAAATTTTGTCTTTAGAGAAAATTTCACTGATATTTTGTCTTTAGAGAAAATTTCACTGAAATTTTGTCTTTAGAGAAAATTTCACTGATATTTTGTCTTTAGAGAAAATATCACTGAAATTTTGTCCTTAGAGAAAATTTCACTGAAATTTTGTCTTTAGAGAAAATTTCACTGAAATTTTGTCTTTAGATAAAATTTCACTGATATTTTGTCTTTAGATAAAATTTTACAGAAATTTTGTTTTTAGATAAAATTTCACTGAAATTTCGTCTTTAGAGAGAATTTCACTGAAATTTTGAATCTATGGTGAAAATTTCACTGAAATTTTGTCTTTAGAGAAAATTTCACTGAAATTTTGTCTTTAGAGAAAATTTCACTGAAATTTTGTCTTTAGAGAAAATTTCACTGAAATTTTGTCTTTAGAGAAAATTTCACTGAAATTTTGTCTTTAGAGAAAATTTCACTGATATTTTGTCTTTAGAGAAAATTTCACTGAAATTTTATCTTTAGGGAAAATTTCACTGAAATTTTGTCTTTAGAGAAAATTTCACTGAAATTTTGTCTTTAGAGAAAATTTCACTGAAATTTGTCTTTAGAGAAAATCTCACTGAAATTTTGTCTTTAGAGAAAATCTCACTGAAATTTTGTCTTTAGATAAAATTTCGCTGAAATTTCGTCTGTAGATAAAATTTCACTGAAGTTTTGAATCTTTGGAGAAAATTTCACTGAAATTTTGAGTCTTTGGAGAAAATTTCACTGATCGTCTTAAAAATCTAAGACCATCTGGCCATGTCCGTCCGTCGGTATGTTATGTATGTATGAGCTGAAACTTTGGACAAATTCTTTTTTGTCCATAGGCAGGTTAAACTCTAAGGTGGGCTATATCTGACTATATCTTGATATGCCCTCCATATCTCGGTTTAAGGACTTGGGCCCATAAAAGGCGCTTTTATTGAATTACGCTGAAATTTGGGACAGTGAGTTGAGTTAGGCCCTTCGAAATTTCTCTTCAATTTGGCCACGATGGGTCCAGATTTGGATATAGCGGCCATATAGAACGATCTCTCGAATTAAGGTTCTGGCCCTATTTAAGGCGCATTTATTGTTGTATTTCGCTAAAATTTGGGATAGAGAGTTGTGTTAGGATCTTCGACATCGGTCTTTAATTTGGCCTAGGTTGGTTCAGATTTGGATTTAAAGACTTGGTCCCATAAAAGGCACATTCATAATCCAATTTCGCTGAAATTGTACACAGTGACTTATATTAGGCTTTCAGTATCCGTGTCGAATATGGTTCAGATTGTTCTACATTTGGATATAGCAACCAAAAATACCAATATTTTGTTCTAAGAAAATGGAAAACTTATTCCTATATAGCTGCTATGAGGGCATAAATTATGCATTTTTCACCGAATTATGACGAAAAGTGGTTCACATATATACCCGAGGTAGTGGGTATACAAAGTTCAGCCCGGCCCAACTTAAAGCCTTTTTACTTGTTAATACCATATTCGTAATCTAGTCCCGAAAACCTTTTATTCGAGTCCCATATTGTCATAATGGTCTAATGCCTACTTAGGAGGTTTTGGTTTTGGGGAGGCCCCCTTGGTAATTACACAAAGTTTTTAATATTCGATAATCATATTCGTAATCTACTCTCGAATACCTTTCATTGGAGTCCCATATAGTCTCGATTGGTCCACTTATGATTTTGGGCGTTTTTGGCCTTGAGACGGCTCCCTTGATACTTGGATTAAATTTTTAATATCATATTCATACTCTTACCTCGAATACCTTTCATTGGGGTCCTATATTGTCCCGATCGGTCCACTTTTTATTTTGGGCGATACTCTTTACGCGACGCCCTAATTACTTGAATCCAATTTTTGACACCATATGCGTTTTCTACTCTCGAAAACCTTTCACTTAAGTCCCATATTGTCCACCTTGGTTTTTGGTGGTATTTTTGTGGTGGTTTTGGGCTTTGGATGGCTCACTAGGTACTTGGACCCAATTTTAAATATCATATTCAGAGTATGAACTACCAAATACTTTTTATTTGAGTCGCATATTGTCCCGATCGGTCCACTTTTGATTTTGGGCTCTACTTTTGGGGCGGTTTTGGGCCTGGGGCTGTTTTGGGTCTGCGGCGGTTTTGCGTCTGGGGCGGTTTTGGGCCTGGGCGGTTTTGGGCCTGGGGCGATTTTGTGCCTTCTAAGTACTTGGATCCAATTTTTAATACCATATTCGTATTTAACTCGCAAACAAATTTCATTTGAGTCCCATATTGTCCCAATCGGTAAATATGGTCTACTTGTGGTTTTTGGGGGTGGGGAGCCCCTTCAAACACCTAGGAATAAATTTTTATGCCAGATTTGGACTCTACCTTTAAATACCTTTCATTTAAAATCCATTTTGCCCAAAGCTATAAAAGTGTCCAGTTGGGTGGTGTTTTTGGGGGAGGGGTCCCCCCCGACACCTTATTTAAATTTTTTTTTTCCAAATTCGTACTCTGCTCTCAATTACCTTTCATTTGATACCCATATCGTTCTAATCGATAAACATGTCCGTTCGGGTGGGTTTTGGGATGGGGCGTCCCCCCAAAATTTTGTACTAATTTCGTGTTTTTTTGGTTACCAAAAGGTGGCATACAAAATTTCGCTTAAATGGGTGCACCCATCTCAGACATCTGGCTTTTTTGGAAATGATGGTAAGGGGAGGGTCATCCCTAGGGGTTTTTACTATACAGGTTGGTCTTTTTCTATGCTACCGAGTGCCAAATAAACTAAACCCATGACGAAACATAATAAAAGTGCTTATACAAAAACAAAAAAAAAACAACCATTTGGACATTCATGCCAAAAAATAAATAACTAAGAAATAAATTAAATGTGTGTATATACCTTTCACCATCCCAAGTTAGAATGTCAGCTGTGAGAAAATCTCTTCTACTTACCCCCAATGATGGCCATTGTATTTTACGAGTCTAGCTAGCCAGTTTGACACACCAAGTTAATCTCAATGCAAAGCATGTCATTCTGACATCAGGCTTCCCTTGATTGCTATAATTAATCATGCGTACCGACAACACTTAAATTGTCACCAACTTTCTGCAACTGTCACAAAACTTTCTGATGAAAAGTCCAACTCTCTCTCCCTCCACCACCGCTCTACCTAAATGTTTTCTATGAACAAAATGGGTCCTTTCTTTATGGCTGGCAAATAGTTGAAACAAAGTTTTCCTTTTAATCCTGCAAATGTTTTGACAGATTTAATTGTCAAAATATGAGTATTATTCTTGTTGTCATTGTGGGACACACCCTAGTATGGAACGTTACAAGTGTTGGGGCGATGAGGCATTAGGGGGAGTTTGTTTGAGTTTCCCTTTGCAAGAAAGAAAATATACGATTTTAATAAATAAAGCAATGAAAAGGCAATATGTAGGTTCATTCAAAACCCACGCACAAATAAAATCCTAAAATAGATGTCAGGGTTCAAACAAATCCACCACGTTGGTATCAAACCCAGCTAAAAAGAAATTATGAGGGCTGAATATGCCGGAACGTAGTTGAGACAGTACTACCTGGGAGGTTGACTTCATCGGAGTCTTCGGACAAAAACAGCTTTCACTGGTAGTTATTTTTTGAAGTTAAACTTTGCAATATGTAGCCTCACACAGTAGAAATTCCTGTTTCACTGTACGAGGATGCCACTTCATATTCGTTCATTCCACATAAGGCTGACGAACAAATTAAACGTGGAACCAGGTATTTACTCAAGGGGGCTTTTAACAATATGTGGACCTAAACACTGATCCAATGCTTAGACCAGTATATACGCTAAGGAACAGGTGGGTTAATTGTGGTTCCCATAACATAGGTTGGTGGGCTCGCGACTGGCAACCTCGGTTATTAGCTGCTTCACAAATGTCCATTGTGTTCACCCTAGAAGAAAGTAAAAAAATTTTATAAACATACACATAGGGAAAATGAAAATAACGCATAGGACAAGAGCGTGCTAAGTTCGGCCGATCCGAATCTTATATAACCTCTAATATGGATCGCATTTGTTATTATATGAATGACACATCAAGTTTTTGACCGATTTGGACCGTACTTGTCATGGCTGTTAGAAGTCATAGAAAAATACCACCTACCAAACTTCAGACAAATCGAGTAATAATTGCACCCTGCAGACGCTCAGCAAGTTAAATTGGATGATCGGTTGAGATAGCAGCTACTTCAGGTTATGAACCGATTGAGACTTATTGGAAGTCAAACCAAAAAGACATATGCAAAATTTTTGCCAAATAAAATAAGAATAGTGCTCTCAAGAGGCTCAAGAAATCAAATCGGGAGATCGTTTTTTATGGCAGCTGTACCAGGTAATGAACCGATTTGATCAATACTTAGCATAGTTTTTGGAAGCCATAACAAGACACCACGTGCAAAATGTCAGTAAAATCAGATTCTCCTTCTTCTTCTCTTCTACCCTCTAGAAGCCAAAGAAATCAAGACCCAAGATCGGTTTACATGACAGCATTATCAAGACATGCACCATTCTGGCCCATTTATTTTCGCCATTCAGTTTGTAGCACCCCGAAACATTCGTCTAAGATCCCATTTATTATATATGTTCTCGGTCGCTATTATATTTTAAGTCGATCCAGTCATGTCCGTCCATTTGTCTGTCAAAAGCACTCGGCTACAAATGTTGTTCGGTGCAAAAAAGATTTTGAGCCTGTTTTTCGGACTCTGAAACTAAACAAAATAATGACCTGGATGAGAGATTTAGGCATTGCATTTTGAGAATTCGACAGGTAACTACTCGAAATATTCGCCTGAGACCCCATAATCGTCGTGACATTTTATGTCGATCTAGCCATGTCCGTCCGTCTGTCCGTCCGTCCGTTCGACTGTCCGTCTGTCTGTCGAAAGCGCGCTAACTTTCGAAGGAGTAAAGCTAGCCGCTTGAAATTTTGCTCAAATACTTCCTACTAGTGTAGGTCGGTTGGGATTCTAAATGGACCTTATCGGTCCATGTTTTGATATAGCTACCATATAGACCGATCTTAGGTCTTGACTTTTGAGCCATTGGGCACTCTGCGCACTTATTATCCGATTGAAATGAAATTTTGCACCAAGTATTTTGTTATGATATCCAACAACTGTGCTAAGTATAGATGCAATCGGTTAATGTTTTGGTATAGCTGCCATATAAACCGATCATGGGTCTTGACTTCTTGAGCCTCTAGAGGGCGCAATTCTCGTCCGATTTGGCTGAAATTTTGCATGAGGTGTTTTGTTATGTCTTTCAATAATTTTACTAGGTATGGCGCAGATCAGTGCATAACCTAATATAGCTGCCATATAAACCGATCATGGGTCTTGACTTCATGAGCCCCTAGAGGGCGCAATTCTCATCCGATTTGGCAGAAATTTTGTACAACGGCTTCTCTCATGACCTTTAATATACGTGTTTAATATGGTCTGAATCGACCAATAGCTTGATACAGCTCCCATATAAACCGATTTAGCTTCTTGAGCCCCTACAAGGCACAATTCTTATACGAATAAACGGAAATATTACACAATGACTTCTACAATGTTCAATATTCATTTATGGTCCGAATTGGACTTTAACTTGATATAACTCCAATAGCAAAAAGTTTTTAAAGTTGCCTAAAAAGAGATACCGTATATACAATTCGACAAATGCGATCCATGGTGGAGAGTATATCAAATTCGGCCCGGCCGAACTTAGCACGCTCTTACTTGTTTCTATAAAGACTAATCAACGAAAATACATTTTTTTCATAAACCGCAATCCAAAAAATTCACTTTTTCACGTTTGTATCTAGTCATTCTATTCATTCCGTTTGTAACATCTCGAAATATTCATCTAAGACCCCATAGAAAGCGTAGAGCTAGCCGCTTGAATTTTTTCTCAGATACCTAATAATGATGAAGGTCGGTGGGGATTGCAAATGGGCCATATCGGTTCAGATCTGAATATAGCTCCTATATAAATCCATCTCTCGATTCGACTTCTTGAGCCCCAGGAAGCCTCAATTTTCCTACGATTTGGCTGAAATTTTGCATTTAGTGTTCTGTTATGACTATCAAAGACTGTGGTAAGTACGGTCCACACCGTTCAAGAACATGATATAGCTCTTATATAAACCGATCTCCCCAGTTGGCTTCTTGAGCCCTTACAAGCAACGATTTTATTTAATCAGTCAATAACCAGATATAGCTCTCTTCATTATCCTTACTTGGTTCCTAAAAGCTTTAATTTTTGCTGGTTTGACAGTAGTTTGGTATGTAGATGATAAAAACTTAACGTTACAATGAGCAGTCAGTATTCCTATTAGCAGTGCTGAGACAAGCTTTTTTCAGCCCCAGGATAAGCGACGTCCTGTTTCACGAAATATTCGGCCACTGGACCTTTAATGTGTAATACAACTTACAACACCGGCCAACTCCTTATTCACTCAGCCATTGTAGAAGGCGTCCACCCTACCAAGAAGCTCCCACAGTGGGGTTCTCACTGATTCTATAGCAAGATCTGCGCCAATCAGCGATCCATTCCTGGCCAGCTCAACTGCCGCTTCGTTCGCCTTGGTGGCTCACAAATGTCGGCCACTATGATGATGGACCGTAGTCTCGAAATTGGGCCTGAATCCGAGGATAGTCCACTGGCTCTACAGCGTGTTTAGAGAAATACATACGTACGCCTGAGTTGTTTGGTGGATGGAGAATAAATGCAACGTAAGGACGTAGGCATAAGGATAATAGAACAGGTTGTAAGTACCACGGAATTCTTGACTCAGATTTTCCTTTTCGAGATTGCTTTTCAGTATTTATTACCTAAAGCGGCCAACAACCGGATTACTGGCTTAGTTGTATGTCCATGGGGCATTTTCATGTACGCATCCTCGTTGCAACCTAAATCCAATTTGTTGCCGAAAAAACCGAAGCAAAATTTATGGAAATTTAGCTATTTTGTAACACCTCCTCATTTGGATAGTTTTAGTCATTCTGACCAATCTCTCATTTTTCGGATCCTTAGCCCAGTAAAACTAAATTTATTTTCCAATTGGGATCTGTGAGATATTTAAGACTATCTCCTTATTTTTTCCCAATATGATCTATACCGGCAATATGTTGGCGACCTGTCATAACGACCAATGGTCACAAGGACCAAAATCTATTTCGGGAGTTACGACCGATCGTACCCCAGTCATAATGCACAGAAATAATAAATTAAATAATTGGCGGTTATTTCGTAGAGTTGGAATCTTTAATTATTAGGAAATACTTATAACACATAATGTGCCTCATGACCGATATATGGGCGGTCATAACGCCCAATTTCATTTTTTACTTTATGACGGCGGTATGAGCGGTCATAATGCCCAAGATTGATGTTGGAACTTATGACCGTTGGGCATTATGAAAGGATGCCCCATATGTCTGATATAGTTACCACAAAGACTTTTCTCCTGTTTTAATGTTTTGGTCCTAGAAATGCCTTTCTAGGATTGCAATGATATTTTACATATGAGTTGTATAATTCTCCTCAATTTGAATATAGGTTCCTGTTCCTTACAGAATTTTTCCTAAATAAACTTTTCTGAGTTTCTATTCTTCTTCCTGAAACTGAGTTTTAATGTTCTAACCCTTTAATTAAATTGTCCTCTTTTCCTTTGTGGGTACCCTTAGTTCCTGGCACACCAAATCCGGTGACTATAATCTTATCCAATCAATGTTGAATTAAATCCCTATATAAAAAGAAATATCCTTCCCTACTCCTTACTATCTCTGTTAAATAATACCTATGGAGTATAACGCACATGCACAACAATGTACCATCTTATTCCAGGATTTCGTATGCTTTAGACAAATGTCAACATACAAAGTAACAGGAGGATGGAAAATATGCATGAATGAAAGAAAAGAAATTCTCTTGAAGAAAAATATTTGCTTTGTTCACTAACTCACTTCCTTGCATGCATACAAAATATTTAAATAGTTTACACCGGGAAAATTTTGAGAAACCTCTAAAGAAAATTCAAATACGGAGCAACAGGAACACAAAATTTTTGCATATCAGCATGTGACGTTAAGTGTCTGCATTGAAATCGCGTCAAAAATATTAAAACAATTGTTGAGGGTTGTTATCCCCTCACTAACGTTAGCTTTTTTTTATATGTGAGGCCTTCAGCCAAAAGAGATTTCTCCATGAAGAGGTTCACCTAGTGGCGCTTCGATTGGTTCAGTAATTAACAAAAAATTTTCAAGGTTAAGAAGAGTCGCTTCCGGCGCTTCACGCTTGGCGATATAAAAAAAAACCTCTTTTCAGCACTCATTGATATGAGAGGACTCCCCGGTGCACAGTGGGATGCTATAGAAAAAAACTTTAATAAATGTTCCATTTGAGAAAAGTTGGAGATAACTCTTCGAAATTTTTAATGGTTAAAGGTAGGGTGGTAACGAATGATGTGCAAAGGCCAAACAATTTTCAGATTCTGACCCTAAATGCAAATTTGAAATTCTGAACAGGTTTTCGAAACGCCGATGTGACCAAATTTCGAAGCCAGCCGAAACACCCGCGGATCACCCAATCACCATTGAACGAACACCCGATTACATAACATGTGAGCGGCGGACATTTGTCAATCAAAAGAAGCCCAATTGGGTCCGCTTCAGAGAGTACATCAATCGCCGCTTCAGTGAGCTGACTCCACCTCAGATGTGCTAGATGTAGAGAGAAAGCTGAGCTGACTTCCCCTCAGATGTGCTAGCTGATGATAGAAAATTCAGCAACTGCTAGCCTTATAATGCAGCAACTGCATTAATGCAGCAACTGCTAGCCTTATACCAGCCGTTCGAATACCTCAAGTGCACCCCAATTTCCCAGCGTAGGCAATGGTACTCGCAGACGGGCGTGTTGGGATTCATTGCTCTGACCCCATTAACCCCAGAATCACCCAGCTTAATCTCGAACCCCTTAAAAAGGAATGACAGGACCTCAGAAACTCTTAGCGACGAACAGTGGGCCAAAGAGCGAAAAAATTGGATATAATTCCACAACATTCTACTTGTTGATCTTGTCGGTAAAAAATCTTCTACACATTTGCAAATCTAGACATAGGCTTTCAGGAAAATTGAGTAGTTGGTCTATATCTTAAATACCGGGTGGGATACAGGTTGTCAAAGTTGACCATTATCCATATCTCTAATTTTCAAGGGGTCACAACTTTTGATCTACTGAAACCATTTGCATCATTTGGGTTAGGTTGGGTTGAAAAAAAGTGTGCGGATATTTATGCACCTCATGCCCCTATCGACATACACCTAAGCCATTATTTGGTATGTTGTACGTTATTCATTGTAAAAAGTAAATTCGGAAAAGAAAATCTATAACAAGTCAGGAATTTCGTGATACTTACAAAATCCCTAATTATTTTCCATAGTTGGTACATGTCTGATATTGTGTCCCTACCAAGTGTCGGTGGCTGTTAGCCGCGAAAGTCGGACTATGACATAGGAAATGCTCTAACGTCCAGTAATCGGCTTGTTGTGAGCTCTTAATACTCAAAAGTAACGTCGAAAAAGAATATCAAATTCCAACGTCTCATCATCCTGCCCACATGCCCTACACATGCTATCACTTGCCTCACCGATTTTGCATAAATGAGCCCAAAGTCCTATGTGTCCTATTAGCATACCGACTTCCTTCAGCATGTACGATCCGTATCTCCCCATAGGATTTTCATCGTTCTGCGGACCATTTCGCTGTTCCACAGTGTTACATACCCGCTGTTCGTCCGCCCGCCCATAACTCCAACTTCGTCGACCCGAAAGTTTTCGAGATCGGGCCAAAATTATTGACGGCAGAAAAAATTCAAGTTTTTGGATATCGAACCACAAATGAAGATTTGGCAGCCCGAACATGTTTTCCAAATGTTGACATGACCAATAAAAGGGGGCGCGTGGATCACCTAGGGCCTTTAAATTTGCAGATGATCATGTCTACACCTTAGCTCTTAGCATTTAAAATATCAAAGAGATAGATCGACTCGTTCCCAAACGATAGGTTTTGAATAGTTTCTTTCTTCGATTATTTCCAACAAAGCGTCTCCTTAAGCAGGTCCAGACAACCTCATGCATAAACGGGAAGTTAGAAAGGATTGTTTTGTTATTTGCTGAGGCCTTAAGTGGCCCATTATGTGATTCCTTAAACTTTTCTCTCCTTCAGCCGCAGAGTTTATATTGAATTCCATCTCCTATACTTTAGACGGTCCATCAACGTACCTTCCCATTGCATATAGATGCCAGCATGAAGTCCTTGAGTTGAGAGGAAAACCATTGTTGTTGTTACCGTTGGCAGATGAACCCCTTGCCTAGTTAGCATATCTGCCTTCTCGATTCCTGCCCTGTCCTTTTGCCCTAATGCTTAGCACAAAGACAAGTAATGGTTCCCCGAAAGCCTCAGTAGACTATCTCTACAACGGTCCAATACATAGGATCTGGAATACATATGCCAGTGATAGCCATTAGTCCCACCTCACTATCGCTGAATATACAGATATTCCTTCGGTCGATAGGTTAGATTAGGTTTAAGTGGCAGTCTGCCATCAGACTCGCTTAGACGTTTTCATCCATTGTGATACCACAGGAACAGAAGAAGGAAGATGCCTTCTAGTTCCTACCATTGAACCATCCAGATCGCTTTAAAAAGCCCAATAACTTGCGAGTGATTACATCCGCTAAATCAGACAGGTTCTCAAAGAAATGGGAACCTAAAGTGGAACTCTTTCTGACTGCTAGTACGGGACACACACACAGAAGGTGTTCTATAGTCTCTTCTTCTTCGATGTCCTCACAGCTTCTGCAAAAGTCGTTGCTGACAAACTTCAGTCTGTCAGCATGTTTTCCGATTAGACAGTGACTTGTCATGACGGACACAATAACTGAGACGTCTGTTCTAGCTAATGACAGCAAAGCAGTAGACCTCTAAAAGTCTAGATTAGGTCATATATTGGGTAAAAGTAATTGCGGATTTTTCATATAGTCGGCGTTGACAAATTTTTTCACAAGTTGTGACTCTGTAATTGCATTCTTTCTTCTGTCAAGTATCAGCTGTTACTTTTAGCTTGCTTTAGAAAAAAGTGTAAAAAAGTATATTTGATTAAAGTTCATTGTAAGTTTTATTAAAAATGCATTTACTTTCTTTTAAAAAATCCGCAATTACTTTTTGGGCAACCCAATAGTTTTGAAATGCTCACAGCACCCTCTTGGTGACCATCTATCATTCGTTATCCTTCGAGCCTGGTCCTGAAAAC
The DNA here is from genome assembly GCF_963082655.1 of Stomoxys calcitrans. Classification (NCBI taxonomy): domain Eukaryota; kingdom Metazoa; phylum Arthropoda; class Insecta; order Diptera; family Muscidae; genus Stomoxys; species Stomoxys calcitrans. Next base: position 20,130,719 of record NC_081554.1, on the reverse strand, counting down.
TTAGCTTACATGTCGCTAGAGGCGTACCCACCGATTCCAGTTTCCCTGGAATGTGTAGGGTATTTCCTAGTTTCGCAAGCTCCTCCGCCTTAGAATTCCCTGGGATATCTTTGTGGCCCGGCACCCAGAACAGGTGAATTTTTAACTGTTCAACCATCTCGTTGAGAGATCTGCGACAGTCGAGGGCGGGATTTAATGGCTGCTTGGCTGTCTGAGAAGATATTTATGCCAATCGTCGTAATGATAGCCATTCCACCACTTCCTTAATTGCAAGGATCTCTGCTTGATGCACACAGCAGTGGTTGGGTAACCTTTACGATATACCCAGTTCTAGATCTTTAGGGCACACCCCAAAGCCCACCTGGTCGTTCAGTTTCGAACCATCCATATGGAAGTCTATGTAACTTCTGTTACCAGACATGTCGTAGTTCCAATCGGTGGTATCAGGAATAGTGGTACAGTAATTTTTATCAAAAATCGGCTCAGGTTGGGTGTTATCCACACTGCCTAGAACATCGGATTTTGTATCAAGGACATCCATCGCCAAAATGATCACGTCTGCCCTTAACATTGCATATACCTCCGCTTGGAAAATGGAGTGCTCCATCACCACCACCGAATACAAGCAATGCATCAATCTTGATTTCAATCCTCATCTACTACCCAAGAGCTCCTGACAGGAGTAAACTGCCTTTTTATACCCTCCACCATAGGATGGGGGGTATACTAATTTCGTCATTCTGTTTGTAACTACTCGAAATATTCGTCTGAGACCCCATAAAGTATATAAATTCTTAATCGTCGCGACATTTTAAGTCGATCTAGCCATGTCCGTCCGTCTGTCCGTCCGTACGTCCGTCCATCTGTCTGTCGAAAGCACGCTAACTTCCGAAGGAGTAAAGCTATCCGCTTGAAATTTTGCACAAATACTTTTAAGGGTAGGTCGGTTGGTATTGTAAATAGGCCATATCGGTCCATGTTTTGATATAGCTGCCATATAAACCGATCTTGGGTCTTGACTACTTGAGCCTCTAGAGTGCGCAATTCTCATCTGATTTGACTGAAATTTTGTACAACGGATCCTCTCATGACCATCAACATACGTGTTTATTATGGTCTAAATCGGTCTATAGCCCGATACAGCTCCCATATAAATCGATCTCTCTATTTTACTTCTTGAGCCCTCAAAGGGCGCAATTCTTATTCGAATTGACTGACATTTTACACAGGTCTCCAACATATAATTTAATTGTGGTCTAAACCGGATCATATCTTGATATCACTCTAATAGCGGAGCAAATCTTTACTTATATCTTTTTTTGCCTAAGAACAGATGTCGGGAAAAGAATTCTACAAATGCGATCCATGGTGGAGGGTATATAAGATTCTGCCCGGCCGAACTTAGCACGCTTTTACTTGTTAATCCTAGATTCCTTATTAATGTTCTCGTTCAACTTACTGTCCAGAACCACATCAAGGAATTTGGCTGATTTTGACAGCTCCAGCGCCCCCTATCAAACACCTTTCAAAATAGCACTTCAAATTTTTCTTTTGAAATTTAATACATGGGTTAGGGTCCTCTCCCCCTACAGATATCGAAAAATTAAGTTCCTATTTTCCCCTCCCGTTAATGTTGGAACTTCCATTAATTGTTCCTTAACTTTTGCTGTATAAAAAATGCTTTTGGGATATGGCAACATAGGTTTATGGTTTTCGTTTTTAAAGCTCAAATACCATGCACAACATTTAACAAAAATGTAAGCAATCCCATCTTTTTGTTTTCAGTGTTAACTCTCGTATCCATCAACGCATGACTTTATATGCTCACGTCCTTATCATCCCAAGTTTTTCCTAGGATAAATATTTGCAGTAGTGAAAGGAGAACAGCATGCAAAGAACAGCAGTTGAAGGTCTTCAACAAAGACCAGATGTTTTGTTTGAAACCCCTAAAGATTTTCATAAATTTCTTAAATCAAGCTGGATGAGGAAAGTTGAGGCTGGCTGCATTTAATTTTATTTAATATATTTTTAAATTAAATGTTACTTCCTTTAAATGTTAAAAAAAAAAGTTTAAGAGTTCTTAAAAGTACAAGGGTTAGGTTAGGTAAAAGCGGCAGTCATTGCCATTTCCATCACACGATCAGACATGTCATATGAAATTTCAAATATAGCAACTCTGGAAGTTGTACATATCGTGTGATACGTAATATGACGAAAGGATTTTGGAATAAATATGCAGCTTTTTCGATAAAATCGAGTTTTTATTTCACATACATGTGGACACACGGCTATAAAACTAAGTACAAAACATATGAGAAAGCATGTCGATTAGAGCGCGTTTTATTCATATTTGATATATATAACACATGTCTTACGAATGGAGAAAGTGCCAGCTCATGTGACATGCCTGATGGTGTAATAGGAGCTTTAGTTGCATTTGGTCGTTGCTGAACTATTGAACTACGGTGCGTATGACTATTAAAATAATCAGAGTGAACGATCATACGCACCCATGAACATTAAAAATGTCCCTAACTAACAGACCATGGATTCTAAGCGAAATAAACGCAATTTTGCAAATTCTTAAAGAAGAAAAGTATATTAAAAATTCTTTATTTAAGTGAATATGGAGGTGTTTTTAATGTTCGAATATTCAGTCCCCTCAAAAGCACCACATTTATTTATTTTGACAAAATCTGAAGATATGAAAAAGTATCAAAAAAAAAACACCCAGAAAACTTTGTGTTTCAGTTCAGATGTGAACATGAGGCAAAATGGGAGGGGGGGATAATTAATTTTTATTTACTTTATCGTTGTTGCCATTATAGTTATTGTTGTAGTTGTTGTACACGCACACTTTTATAGCATATCCTGTACGTGACATTTTCCATCACAATTATCGAACAGCAACCAAACACAGCAGCAACAGCTATAGCAAAGGCAGCAACAACAACTGCAAATAATCAAAAGCGAAATTTAATTAAAAATTGATTGTCAAGGGGTGGAGTAGGGTAGATGGTTGGTTATAACATGACATTGTGAGCAAAACATATCAAACAGAGTCAAATAACACAAAAAAAAAATCCAAAAAAAATCAACCAACGGAAGTGAAGAGACGGCAAAAGCTCTTAATGAACACTACAGTTCACATTAACAAAAAAAAAAAAAACGCAAACGGAAATACGTGATGTATGAGTGATTTAAACAAAGTCTTTGCTTTGGGAAATGAAAGAGGGGAGAGCACAGTTGGCGAATAAAACTAAAATGTTGCAATATTTTTGTGAAATATAATTAATAGTGAATAAAATAAAAACTTAAATGTACAACAAGTAGAAGTGTGCCAAGTTCGGCCTGGCCGAATCTTATATACCCTCCACCATGGATTGCATTTGTCCAGTTCTTTTTCCGGCATCTCTTCTTAGGCAAAAAAGGATAAAAGAATAGATTTGCTCTGCTATTAGAAAGGTATCAAGATATAATCCGGTTCGGATATATATGTTGGAGACCTGTGTAAAATGTCAGCCCATTCGAATAAGAATTGCGCCCTTTGATTTATATGGGAGCGGTATCAGGCTCTAGACCGATTCAGACCATAATAAACTCGTATGTTGATGGTCATGAGAGGATCCGTCGTACAAAAATTTCAGGCAAATCGGATAAGAATTGTGACCTCTAGAGGCTCAAGAAGTCAAGATCCCAGATCGGTTTATTTGGCAACTATATCAGGGTATGGACCGATTAAAACCATATTTGACACAACTTTTGGAAGTCTTAATAAAATTCTTCAAGCAACATTTCAGCGCAAAATTTCATTCCAATCGGATAAGAATTGCGCCCCCCAGAGGCTCAAGAAGTCAAGACCCAAGATTGGTTTATATGGCAGCTATATCAGGTTATTGACCGATTTGAACCGTATTTGACAGAACTGTTGGAAGTCATAATAAGATACGTCATGCAAAATTTCAGCGCAAAATTTCATTCCAATCGGATAAGAATTGCGCCCTCCAGAGGCTCAAAAAGCCATGACCCAAGATCGGTTTATATGGTAGCTATATCAGGTTACAGATCGATTTGAACCGTACTTGACACAGTTGTTGGATACTAAAGAAAACACGCCGTGCAAAATTTCATTCCAATCGGATAAGAATTGCGCTCTCTAGAGGCTCAAGAAGTCAAGACCCAAGGTCGGTTTATATGGCAGCTATATCAGGTTATTGACCGATTTGAACCATACTAAGCACAGTTGTTGGAAGTCATAGCAAAACACGTCGTGCAAAATTTCATTCCAATCGGATAAAAATTGCGCCCTCTAGAGGCTTAAAAAGCCAAGACCAAAGATCGGTTTATACTGCAGCTATATCAGGTTATTGACCGATTTGAACCATACTTGGCACAGCTTTTTGATATCATAACAAAATACGTCGTGCAAAATTTCATTCCAATCGGATAAGAATTGCGCCCGCTAGAAGCTCAAGAAGTCAGGATTCAAGATCGGTTTATATGGCAGCTTATCAGGTTATCGACCGATTTGAATCATACTTAGCACAGTTGTCGGAAGTCATAGCAAAACACGTCGTTCAAAATTTTATTCCAATCGGATAAGAATTGCGCCTTCTAGAGGCTCAAGAAGTCAAGACCCAAGATCGGTTTATATGGCAGCTATATCAAAAATGGACCGATGAGTTGTGGACAGTGACTTGTGTGAGGTCTTTCGACATCCCCCTTCAATTTAGCCCAAATTGAACAGTGATTTTTATTTACTAGACCTCTCAATATCCTTGTCGAATTTGGTCCAAATCGGACCATATTTCGATAAAGCTGCTATGGGGGCATAAATTATGCATTTTTTTGCCGGATTGTGACGAAAGGGGGTTTACATATATAACCGAGATGGTAGGTATCCAAAGTTCGGCCGGGCCGAACTTAATGCCTTTTTACTTGTCTTTTTTTTCATTTAAACCGAAATTATTTCTAAAAATCTTTTATTCAAGTTTACAGATTAAATTCTTAATAATCCCTAGCCTTAAGTGCCTGTCCATGGATGCCAGTTCTCTTGTGAAGTTTGCTCCTTATTTTCTTTACTCTAGAGATTACGCTGAAGCGAACTTCTTGAGGAAAAAAAGAAAGCTGGTGAATAGAATATTTTGTGCAATGTTTTGTACTCTTAATGGCGTCCATTGTTATACCTTTTGCTGCTGTGTAGATGTGCAAGTTGATGTTGTTGTTTATATCATTTTAATGCTTGACTCCCAAAGGATTTGCCAAAGTTCTTGAACACTGAAGTGGACAAAAGTTTCTTAGCTAAACTCACAAAATAAATAGACAAGAGTCCACAGATAATGATGATGTTGGGGTGGCAGCATATTCAATAAAGCTTAATATGGACATAAGAGAATACCTTTTGTTGTAGGTATAAATAAACATTATTTGTTTGGTTTATAACCCCCTAAATTTAAAATTCTATATTCCCCAAACATTAATTTGACGCCGAGTCAGGAGATTAGTTGTTATGATGGCTATACAAAAATATAGAACTTCAAGTGATCACAAAGTCAAACCGTTTCATTATTTTTTATTATTTTGCTCCATAACAGGTTTGAAAGGCCAAAGATCCCTAGCGTAGTCATTAAACCCACCTTCATAAGATGTGAAGTAGGGTTTAATGACCTCACATCTAAATATTGATTTTAGACACAATAAAGAGAATATAAGCTTGATCGTCATAACATTTTAAGTCGATCTAGTCATGTCCAATCGAGTAAAGCTAGGCGCTTGAAATTTTCCATAAATACTTCCTATTAGTGTAGGTTGGTTGGGCTTGTAAATGGGCCCAATCGGTCCACGCTTTGATATGGCTACCATATACACCGATCTCCCGTTTTGACTTCTAGAGGCTCTAGAGAATGCAATTCCAATTTTGTTGAAATGGTGCATTTCTTCTCTTATGACAAAAAAAAGTTCCAAGTAGGGCCCCTATTTTTTCGTTTTCAGAAAAATTTAATTTTTCCTTTATTTTTGGAATTTATATCAGAGGCACGAATGTGGAATGTGGAACAGTAACACTGTCCACTGTGTCAAATTTCAGCGAAATTCGAGTAATGAACGAGCTTTTATTGAGCCAAGAACTGAAATCGGGAGATCGGTATATAGGGCAGCTATATCCAAATATAGCCCAATCTTGCCCATACTTGGGAAGAATGTCGCAGGGCCTAACAGAACTCATTGTGGTAAATCTCAACGATCTCGGTTAATAAATTCTCCTTTAAGGATCTAGAACCTAAAATCGGGAGATAGTTACATACGGCAGCTGTATCCAAATCTGGGCCGATCTGAGCCGTGTTGTACAGGGATATCGAGGAGCCTAACACAACTCGCTTTACAAAATTTCTGCAAAATTGGACCATAATTACGCCTGTTAAGGGCCCAAGATCCTAAATTGAGAGATCAGTCAATATGGCAGTTGTATAGAAATAAAGACCGATCTTAGCCATAGTCGGTACAAAAGTCGAGGGACCTAACGCAACTCATTGTGCCTAATTTCAGCAAAATCGGTAAACAAATTCACCTTTTATGAGCCAAAAACCTTAAATCGGGAGATAGGTGCAAAGGTGTCCAAATCTGAATCCATCTGAGTCGTATTGAAGCGGTATGTCGAGGAGCCAAATACAACTCGCTCTACCAATTTTTTGCGAAATCGGACAATAAATGCGCCTTTTATGGACCCAAGACCCAAAATCGTGAGATCGATCTATATGGCAGCTATATCCAAATCTGGACCGACCTGGACCGTATTATACAAGAATGTCAAGAGGCCTAACGCTACTAACTTTCTTAAATTTCAGCGAAATCGGATAATAAAAGTGCCTTTTATTGAAGTGCCTAACACAACTCACTGTCCCAAATTGTGGCGACATCGGACAATAAATGCGCTTTTTATGGCCCCAAAACCTAAAACAGAGAGATTGGTCTATATGGCAGCTATATCCAAATCTGGACCGATCTGGGTCAAATTAACGAAGGTTGTCGAAGGGCCTTACACAACTCACTGTGCCAAAACTCAGCAAAATCGGATAATTAATGTGGCTCTTATGGGCCTAAGACCCTAAATCGGCGGATCTGTCTATATGGGGGCTATATCCAAATTTGGACCGATCTGAGCCAAATTGACGAAGGATATCGAAGGGCCTAGCACAACTCACTGTCTCAAATTTCAGCAAAATCGGATAATAAATGTGGCTTTGATGGGCCTAAAACCCTAAATCGGCGGATCGGTCTATAGGGGGGCTATATTAAGATAAAGTCCGATATAGTCCATCTTCGAACTCAACCTGCTTATGGACAAAAAACGAATTTGTGCAAAGTTTCAGCTCAATATCTCCATTTTTAAAGACTGTAGCGTGATTTCAACAAACAGATGGACGGACATGTCTAGATCGTCTTAGATTTTTGCGCTGATCAAGAGTATATATACTTTATAGGGTCGGAAATGGATATTTCGATGTGTTGCAAACGGAATGTCAAATTGAATATACCACCTTCCTTCGGTGGTGGGTATAAAAATGAAAATCGAATCACAAATGCCTTTGCAAATTGCAAAACCCGAAGCCAATCTCAGCTAAAATTTTAATAATTAAAGATTAAAACTCGTATATCCCCGAAACCAGTGGAGATGGAGTAAACCTCAAACGGTTCTTTGTTTTTTGTAGGGATTTTTAAGCACTATCCAGCAAAAAAATAATTTTGAAAATCGAACTGCAAATAAAGATTGGGCAGCCCCACAATTTTTTGAAATGCCGAGGGGAACAACTTTAGTGACCTTCCAAGAGGTGCTCGGACCATCTAGGGTCTTGAAATTTCGCGCACGACCCGTTTTCACACGGCATATTTTTTACCAGTTTTTTTTCGATTTTCTCCCACTGTGCGTTGCAGGAACTTTATGACCATTGGTTATTTAAAAAAAATATTTTCTGATAATTTTCCCAGGATTCAAAACCAGGCGTTGATGACTGTCTATACAGAATTACTTCATGAAGTTTTGTAGACTTTGAAATGCTTAAGATCGCCGCTGCTGAATTGGTTACCAAAAGAACACAACCCAACGATCATGCTGTAAACCTCCAAAACAGTAATCAAGCAATGATAATGACCAGGACGTCCACAAACCTCTCTTAAGGACTCCATCTATCAAAAAAAAATGAATTCCACCAGTCCCTAGGACAAACATGTGTCGCCTTAGCAGACAATTGAATTAGATGCTTGGTAAAGTTTGCAGTCAGAAAACAGAGAAACCTATGAGAATTGTGAATTTAATGCTACAGGGTCATTCTTATAAACAGATCTCACAATTTCACTTGCGTTACAATGCTAAATCTAGCCTCAAATGTATTCGTTTAACTTTTATATACCAAACAACACCCCAAAGAAGATTATGTTCCACAGTTATATTTAAAAAAAAAATTCTAAAGGAAATTTCATTTCAAATACTGAAATACATATCCAGTTTCGGTAAGATGTTGAAAAGTCTTTTAACCAGCAAACTCCCATAAAATCTTAAATTTATTACTCTGCCTTGTGCTCTCTGTAAAATCGTAAAATGAAATTTTTTATCTACTTGCTATTTTTCGTATATTTTATGTGACTGACCCCCCCACAAAAAAAAGGACAAGTATGCTCGCAACAAGCAATACCCTCAAAGTATGCTATGCTTTTTACTTAAATGGGTATGAGCTACAATCTATTGATGCGTCTTTCTTTCTTCAAAATTTGCTATCTTTGCGCTTCAGATGGTTGCCACGACTTGTGAGCATTTTCATTAGCATATTTAATTGCATTACAAATTAAACCGTGTTTTCATTCGTAAGAAATTTGCACTTTGGGGGGTAAAAAAACACCCCCCGAACCTCCTGATGGCTAGCTAGCTGGTCGGCTGGGCGATAAAGAAAGGCAAGCAAGCAGAATATGTAACGCCCATTTGGCTCGTCGTTTCATTTCACGCCTTATGGACGCGTTTCTCTGACAGCTCTAATTTACACGTACCAGCAATGACTTCTCAACCCAGTTTGTTTGGTTGCTGGTAAGCGTGTGTGTGTGTGTATTTGGTTATATGTGTATGTGAGAGCTTATTTTTAATGAAAATAAATTCAATTTTATTTTAATTCCAACACAACGAATAGCAAAAGGAGCATTCATTCCGTCACTCACTCACTCGCTCACATACAACAGACATTGAAAGCACTTGGTGTACCCATTCGAATGTATGTGGCAACAGTGTTGTGCCTTAATTAGCGCCATACACATATACACACACACACCATTACATACTATTCTTGGGCTGCAGTTGCTGGCATCCCTTACCACCAGCCATTCACATAAAAAAAAACACTTTTTACACTCGAGAAGAAAATGGCCTCTTGAAACCTAGAACAAAAAGAAAATTAATGTGAAAATGCAAATAGATCTCATTATCTATGTAACATGGGTGGTAAGACAAATAGCAAAGAAACGCTCAGAATTAGTAGAGGTAAATGGAAGACAGTGTCATTCGTAGTCAGTGTCATGGTAGTCAAGGGATTGATTTTTCCAAACTGAAAATGGGGATTGAAAGAGGTTCAATCGCCGATGCTTCGTCAATTGAACCTCTTGGCTTCAGTATCTAATATTAGCTGTTTCTAAATAGGACATTAGTTCGATAGCTGCCATATTGAGCACCTCCTGATAAAACTTTTGAGATCTCTTACGACCTTTATGTTGATGTTGTAGCAGTAAGTTGTATATGGCTGTCCTCCCCGATGGAGGACTCCATCGGGTCAATCCGGTACATACAACCGGCTGCCATGGGCTTGTTATAGACCTTTTTAGGCGGTTGTATTTGAAATAAGATGTTTTTACTGATTTTATTCATACCACTGTGCAACAATGTCAAGGTCATGTCTTGGGGAGTGGGAAATACCAAATTGGGTTAATGGTATTAGGTCAATGGTATTAGGCCAAATGATGCTAGAGTTCCTATTCCAAACTTTTTTAGGGTCCATTATATATAAATTCAATCAAACGAAATCTTTACAATATGTCCCCCTTATATCATATATGGTTAAACCAATTGAAACAAAATTTGTTTTGTACCTCTCAAACCTAAAACGCATGTTAAGATTGTTGAATTTGGTTCAAAGTACCTGGGGGGAACGCCCCACACAAACAGGCATATAGACCGATTGCTACGAAATAGGAGAAAGGTATTTAAAAGAAGTGTACGAATTTTAAATAGAAACCAGGGCCCTTGCAAAAAAAATCATATCAAAAATATGATTTTGGGACCAAATATCAAAACGGGCATATTCACCGATCAGTACAATATACAGGGTGGCTGATGAAAGCCGCTACCAAAAAAAAATGTAATAACTTTTTTTCTATTTAATAATAATAATTTAATAATTAATTTAATTAATTAATTAATTAATTTAATTAATAATAATTTAATAATTAATTTAATAATTTAATTTAACATGAATAAAAGAAAAATGTATTCCATACACCGAAAAAAAAATGTAGCAATATTCATCATTGTAGCAATATTCATCAGCCACCCTGTATGACTTCTATGAAAGGTATTTAGGAGTAGAGTACAAAATTGAAATAAAATCAAGTAAAAGAGTGCGAAGTTCGGCCGGGCCGAATCTTATATACCCACCACCATGGATCGCATTTGTCGAGCTCTTTTCATGGTGTCTCTTTGTAGGCAAACAAATGATATAACAATATTGAATATTGGAGACCATAGTAGATGTCATTGTGTAAAATTTCAGCCAAATCTAGTAAGAATTGCGCACTTAAGGGGCTAAAGAAATAGAATAGGGAGATCGGTTTATAGGGGAGCTGTATTAGGCTATTAACCGATTCATGCCATATTCGACACGCATGTTAAAGATCATGGGAGAAACCGTTGTACAAAATTTCAGCCAAATCGGATAATTCTTGCGCTTTTTAGAGGCTCAAGAAATCAAGATCCTATATCGGCTTATATGGCAGCTATATCAGGTTGTGGACCGATTTGAACTATTCTTGGTACAGTTTTTGAATGTCATAACGAAACACCTCATGCAAAGTTGCAGCTAAATCGGATAATAATTGCTCCCTGTAGAGGCTCCAGAAGTCAAGACCCCAGATCGGTTTATATGGCAGCTATATCAGGTTATGGACCGATTTGAACTATTCTTAGCACAGTTGTTGAATGTCGTTACGAAACATCTCATGCTAAATTTCAGCTAAATCGGATAGGAATTGCACACTGTAGACGCGCAGGAAGTCAAGAACCCCAAGAAAGTCGAAGGGCCTAACAAAACTCACTGTCCCAAATTTCGGCGTCATCGGACAATAAATGCACTTTTGATGGGAAAAAAAACCTTAAACCGAAAGATCGGCCTATATGGCAGCTATATGCAAATCTTGATATATGTCGAGAGGCTTAACTTAACACACTGTCCCAAATTTCGCAAACATCGGACAATAAATGCTCCTTTTATGGGCAAAAAGACTTAAATCGAGAGATCGGTCTATATGGCAGCTATATTCAAATCTGGACCGATCTCGGCCAAATTAAGGAAAGATGTCGAGGAGCCTAAAACAAATCACTGCCCCAAATTTCGCAAACATCGGACAATAAATGCGCCTTTTATGGACTCAAAACCTTAAATCGAGAGATCGGTCTATATGGCAGCTTTATCCAAATCTGGACCGATCTCGGCCAAATTAAAGAAACATATCGAGGAGCCTAAAAGAAATCACTGTCGAAATTCTGGCAACATCGGACAATAAATGAGCCATTTATGGGCCCAAATCCTCAAATCGAGAGATCGGTCTATATGGCAGCTATATCTTAATCTGGATTGAAAGGAAAAAAAATTGCAGAAAGAAGTCGAAGGACCTAACACAACCCCCTGTCCCAAATTTCAGCAAAATCGGATAATAAATGTGGCTTTAATGGGCCTAAGACCCTAAATCTGCGAATCGGTCTATATGGCAGCTTTATCCAAATCTGAACCGATCTGTGCCATATTGCTTATGTATGTCGAGTGGCTTGACTTAACTCACTGTCTCAAATTTTGGCAACATCGGAAAATAAATGAGCCGTTTATGGGCCCAAATCCTTAAATCGAGAGACCGGTCTATATGGCAGCTATATCTAAATCTGAACCGATATCGGCCAAATTGCAGAAAGATGTCGAAGGGCCTAACACAAATCACTGTCCCAAATTTCAGCAAAATCGGGAAATAAATGTGGCTTTTATTGGCCTATGACCCTAAATCGGAGGATCGGTTTATATGGCAGCTATAACCAAGTCTGTACTGATCCGGGCTAAATTAATGAATCATGTCAAAGCGCCTAACACCACTCACTGCCCAAATTTCAGCATAATCGAATAATAAAAAAAGGCTTTTATGGGCCTAAGACCCTTAATCGGAGAATCGGTCTATATGGCAGCTATATCCAAATCTGGACCGATCTGGGCCAAATTGACGAAGGATGTCGAAGGGCCTAACACAACTCACTGTCCCGAATTTCGGCAAAATCGGCTAATAAATGTTGTTTTATGGTCCTAAGACCCTAAATCGGCTGATCGGTCTATAGGAGGCTATATCAAGATATAGCCCGATATAGTCTATCTTCGAACTTAACCTGCTTATGGACAAAAAAAAAAAGAATCTGTGCAAAGTTTCAGCTCAAAATCTCTATTTTTAAGGATTGTAGCGTGATTTCAACAGACAGACGAACGGACATGGCTAGATCGTCTTAGATTTTTACGCTGATCAAGAATATATATACTTTATAGGGTCGGAAATGGATATTTTGATGTGTTGCAAACAAAATGACAAAGAGAATATACCCCCATCCTTCGGTGTTGGGTTTAAAAATTAGAAGCGCGTAAAGTTCGGCGGTGCCGAATCTTATATACTCTCCACCATTCTCACTTACTTACTTGTCATGATTATTAGGAGTCGGCAAAAAAGGAGGCCCTTTTTCATTGAGCTTAAACTTTAATCGAAATGCATTAATTGATATGAGAGAAGTATACACCGTTCCTTAATGGAATGTTCATAGGAAACTAAGTAGTAGTATTTATCTTCATCAACACCTTTGTCAAATTGATTAATGTGCTCTACATACCCAACCACTATTGAGTACAGTGTAGAGTACTCTTTTTTTTCAAACAGGACTCAATAAGTCCTCTAACCCTTTTCAGCGCAGTAGGAGACTTAACGAAACTAGACCCAACAGCCAGATGATAATAACCTATAATATTTCTAAATTTGATCGTTTTGTTCATAATTTTAGGGATTTGCTATCATTTCGTCACAAACCTTACTCAGAACACCATCTTATTTCGAGTGTTTCCCACTTCGACGTCAGTGAAAATCGCAACAGCAGCACCAGTAATATTGGCTTTGGATTTAATTAAAAAATATTGCAGCACTTCAAAGCCATCACATAGCAAGAAAGAAAGAAAGAAATTGTAATGGTTGCCCAAAAAAAGAAAGAAAAACAAAAAAAAAACAGGCGATTGTACAAAATTAAGAAAACGAGCAGAAAAAGTGTAAAATAATGATACGCTTTATTTACAAAATGAAATGAAAGAAAAATTAACAACAACAACCGAATTACACCATTTTCTCTTCATCACGATTCGTTTGTGTGGCAATGGCAATGCAGTTGCTTGACTTCTTTGTTTCCAATGGCAAAATGCTTTTGGTTTCTTCATTTATTTCCTCAAAAGAAATGGCAAAGTAAGGAATCTTTTAGCATAGCTTAGGCATAACCAATGGCAGTGCGGCAATTCTTAGGAAATTTCTGAAAGCGTGCTACTGCTGCGAGAGGATTGGTAATAAAACAAGTAAGAAAGAAAATCGGGATATTGGCCTATATGACAGCTATATCCAAGCTGGACCGATTTGGGCCAAGTTTCAGAAAAATATCGAATGCCTAACACAACTCACCGTCCCCAGTTTCGTCTAAATCGGACAATAAATGCGCCTTTTATGGCCCCAAAACCTTAAATCGAGAGATCGGTCTATATGGCAGCTATATTTAAATCTGTACGATCTAGACCAAATTGAAGAAGGATGTCGAAGAGCCTAACACAACTCACTGGGCCTAATATAGCTCACAGTCCCAAATTTCAGCAAAGTCAGGGTTGCCTCCCTCTGCTTAAAAAGACTGCCATCTTTTAGACTACTTTTCGAGTCAGACTTTATGTCGTCTGAGAATACGTTTCATGTGTTCTTTAAATTTCCCAAAAAAAAACAAAAATGCTCAAAAAAGTTTTGCTTCCCCTTCCATGCAAATTAACATTTAAAATCTATTTTTTTTTTTTTTTTTGCAATTTCCTTTCATTCCGTTTTGTTCGATCGAACTGCAAAAATTGCCTTCCTTTCTGGCTTTCGCCATAAAGCCTTTGAGAGTAAAAAATATCACAATTTACTTCGTTTGCTTTGCCTGCCGTTGCCTTTCTTTTGAAGCCATACAATTAATTTCACTTCATTGAATAGTTCTATTTACCACTCCTCGAGGCGAGTTGAATGTAACCTCATTTCTCCAGCCACAAAATGTGGCATTTGCTTGGTTGAACAACAAACCAAATTCTCCAAAAATGAACAGTGAACATTGTGTCTGTGGCCTTTTTCATTCGAAAGAAAATTGAAATGGTTACAAAGTTCCTAATGGCAGCCTGCAGCCTCGTTAACAGTAAACAGTGGCTACTGCGGTGGGTTGGGGGCTGGCCAGCAGTCGTTTTGTCGTTCTATGCCCCCTGAGTTCATGATTGAATGCATTCCAAATTATTGAATATTAATATTCCTTTCATAGTTTGTGGTCTGTCTGTTGAGTCTGTTATAAATTCGACAAAAGTTTAATTGGAATTTGTGGTAGCCCCAAAACGATATGCTCGAACGCATACAAAGCCACACCACATCAATCACAGAGTAGAGCAATAAATTTATTGTGCGAATAAAAAATGACAACAAAAATTGGTAATAGAATACTGGGCTGGAAGGTAATTAATGCTCGAAAAATCACCACCGTCACTGATTCATGAAAATCGTGTTTAAAGAGAAAATTTAATAGAAATTTTGTTTAAAGGATTTTTTGAAATACAAAATTTTGGAAAAATTTACATAAAAATTTCATTTTAGAAGAATTGTATAGAAAATCTTCTTTAAATTTTGCCTTAGAAAAAATTTTATAATGGCGCCGTCTTGAGGCGGCGCCCTTGGTACCGCAGTTGGATGTCAGATTCGTATTCTTATCCCAAATACTTTTCATATGGACCTCCATCTTGTCGTTATCTGTTTAAACGACTGCTTGGGAGGTTTAAGAAATGCGGGTGCTGCTGCCCACATAGACACTTGATTTCAAATTTTAACTACACTCGTACTTCAAAATGGCTTATATTTGAATATGATTCTGTCATACTCTGGTGTTTGAGACACTTGTCCCCAAAATTGGAAGTGAGTTGGTACTCCAATCCAAATTACTTTCATTTGTACCCCCTATTGATGTAACTCCCAAATAAACCGATCTCCATTAGACTTCTGAAGCCCGATTTCGATTCCAAGCTAAAATTTTGCATAATATCTTCTATTGTAAATGCAAATTTGCCCATGAACAATCCATTAAGGAACAGGAGCAAACTTCTCAGTTGTTACATGGCATGGTGCCTCACAAACGTCGCCTGAATTAGGAGAACCCTCCACTGCTGAAACTGTTATGATGGTCTCGCCAGAATTTGAGCCCAGGCGTTCAGTGTTATAAGCGGACATGCTTACCTCTGCGCTACAGTGGCCTCCAATGACTTCTATTATGACATCCAAATTCCATGCCAAGTATTAGGTTGCCCAAAAATTAATTGCGAATTTTTCATATAGTCGGCGTTGACAAATTTTTTCACAGCTTGTGACTCTGTAATTGCATTCTTTCTTCTGTCAGTTATCAGCTGTTACTTTTAGCTTGCTTTAGAAAAAATGTGAAAAAGTATATTTGATTAAAGTTCATTCAAAGTTTTATTAAAAATGCATTTATTTTCTTTCTTTCTTTTAAAAAATCCGCAATTACTTTTTGGGCAACCCAAAATAATTGAACCAAATGGAACCGAGTGAGTTTTGTTCTACCTGGTACATCCCCAACAGATAGGGCTGGCAGTTGATTTCTATGTCCTTTTCCGAATCTAGAACGCCTTGATTTGGCCTCCTGACTGGTGCAGAGTCTTGCGATCCGCCGTCATATTACCTTTCATTGATCCCCAAAGTGAATGAAATTTTCCACATAACCACCAAGGGAAAAAGACATACATAAACCCTCAAGATTACGGTGATGGAGGAGTTTTGCTAAAGATCTAAAGGACTAGCTGGTGTTTAAATAAATTGGTCGCTTGGCATGGATCTGATACCTTGGCATGGATTGGTTGTAGTTATTATGCCTAGTTGGAGCAACCATCCTCCGTTCAACCCCTTGCGGCACACTTTTGGTGACATGAATGGAGAAAAGTAAAATCGGAAAATGCCCCAAAAACATCTGTTGTATTGGGTTGCCCAAAAAATAATTGCGGATTTTTTAACATAGACAGAAGAAAGAATGCAATTACAGAGTCACAAGCTGTGAAAAAATTTGTCAACGCCGACTATATGAAAAATCCGCAATTACCAGCACCAGTTCTGCCCTGGGATTCAGAGCAATATCGGAACCGCAGCCAAAGAGAGCTGAGCGAAAGCGAATCCAAAGAGAAAACGATTTCAGAGATAAAGCGAGTCCAGAGCGAAAGCGAATCCAGAGCGAAAGCGAATCCAGAGCGAAAGCGAATCCAGAGCGAAAGCGAATCCAGAGCGAAAGCGAATCCAGAGCGAAAGCGAATCCAGAGAGAAAGCGATTCCAGAGGGAAAGCGAACCCAGAGCGAAAGCGTATCTAGAGCGAAAGCGAATCCTGAGCGAAAGCGAATTTAGATCGAAAGCGAATCCAGAACGCAAGCGAATCCAGAGCGAAAGCGAATCCAGAGAGAAAGCGATTCCAGAGGGAAAGCGAACCCAGAGCGAAAGCGTATCTAGAGCGAAAGCGAATCCTGAGCGAAGGCGAATTTAGATCGAAAGCGAATCAGAACGCAAGCGAATCCAGAGCGAAAGCCAATCCCGAGCAAAAGGTAATCTAGAGCGAAATCGAATCCAGAGCAAAGCGAATCCAAAGCGAAAGCGAATCCGGAGCGAAATCGAATCCAGAGTGGAAGCGAATCCAAAACGAAAGCGAATACAAAGCAAAAGTTGATCCGGGGCGAAAGCGAATCTGGAGCAAAAACTAATTCAAGGTGAAATCGAAGCAAAAGCGAAGCTAAAGCGAAGCAAATGCGAAGCTAAAGCGAAGCAAAAGCGAAGCAAAAGCGAAGCAAAAGCGAAGCAAAAGCGAAGCAAAAGCGAAGCAAAAGCGAAGCAAAAGCGAAGCAAAAGCGAAGCAAAAGCGAAGCAAAAGCGAAGGCGAATCCGGTGGGAAAGCGAATCCAAAGCGAAAGCAAAACGACCCACATGGAAAGGATGATTCGGCCCTTGAGAGACACACGGAAACAGATTTCAAAGTGTCGTCCCCATATATATGTTCCAAAACAAAACTACCCCAGTGGTTGAAGTCGAAGCTATCACAATACAAAAACAAGTAAAAAGGCGTTAAGTTCGGCCGGGCCGAACTTTGGATACCCACCACCTCGGGTATATATGTAAAACACTTTTCGTCAAAATCCAGTGAAAAATCCATACCTTATGCCCCATAGCAGCTATATCGAAATATGTTCCGATTTGGACTAAATAATTATAAGTACAAGTCATTGTTAAATTGTGTAAAAATAAATATTGGTCTTTTAAGTAGCTATATCTAAAAGTAAACCGATCTGAACCATATAGCAGGAAAGCTGCTATATAGACCCATCCTCCGATTTAGGGTCTTAGGCCCATAAAAGCCACATTTATTATCCGATTTTGCTGAAATTTGATACAGTGGGTTCTGTTAGGCCTTTCGACATCCTTCGTCAATTAGGCTCAGATCGGTCCAGATTTGGATATAGCTGCTATAGAGACCCATCCTACGATTTAGGGTCTTAGGCCCATAAAAGCCATATTTATTATCCGATTTTGCGCAAATTTGGGACAGTGAGTTGTCTTAGACCCTTTGACATATTTTTTTTAATTTGGCCCTGATCGATCCAGATTTGAATATAGCTGCCATATAGACCGATCTCTCGACTTAAGGTTTTGGTGCATTTATTGTTCGATTTCGCCGAAATTTGGGACGGTGCTTTGTGTTAGGCTCTTCGACATTTTTCTGCAGCTTGACCTAAATCGGTCCAGATTTCGATATAGCTGTCATGTAGACCGAAATCTCGATTTAAAATATTGACCCCATAAAAGGCGCATTTATAATCCGATTTCACTGAAATTTGACACAGTGCCTTATGTTAGGCTTTCCGACATCCGTGTCGTATATGGTTAAGATCGGTTTATTTTTAGATATAGCTACTAAAAAGATCAATATTTTGTTATACGTAATTGAACAATGACTTGTACTTATTAGTATTTGGTCCAAATCGGAACATATTTCAATATAACTGCTATGGGGCAATTTTCACCGGATTTTGATGAAAGGTGGTTTACATATATACCCGAGGTGGTGGGTATCCAAAGTTCGGCCCGGCTGAACTTAACGCCTTTTTACTTGTTTTCCATTGCAGTCCACCAAACTACTGAGGCGTAAGTAAGTACTGATCTAATCACTCTCCTCTAGGGCCAGTGGCCTATTCTCGGATTTAGAACCCATTTCAAGACTACGGCCCATCTTCATAATGATATAGCTTCCATGTATTTGATTTTCACTAGTTTTTGGTACAAAGGTTTCCTTAAGACTCTTCAGATCAATGGTAAATTTCAGATCAATTGGTTCAGATTAAGATATAACACTTTATATATAAGTTTGTTTTCCCCGATTTGTACATTTATGGGGTGTGCAAGCGCATTTATCAGGCGATCTTCTCAAAATTTGGTACAGCGACTTCCTGCATGTCTCTCGGATTTTGGTCGAAATTTTTCATTTGAAATGTGATGTAGGCTATTTGAATATCGTTTTCGTCTGACTTTAGCCCATCCTAGCTAGTTAACATAGATAGTAATTGGACTTAAAACCACCACTTGAACCAGGCAAATTATAAAATCGGTCTAGATGTTCGATATGTTATTCAAACAATGCCCTTTTTCCCATTCAACATCAAACCCTCACGTGGCCATACAGTTCTCAGCTAAATTTCCACTTAATATATCATCTTGTAAAGGATGTTGCTTGATTTAAATTGACATTAACTGAAGGACAGGCGAACGTTTTACGACAGCCCAAAGTCCATCCAAAATTTGTGTAATTGAAAATCAATGCCTTGACATAACCCTTCCAATGGTGGTGGCTTTTATGAAGGATTAACCAAAGTTTATAAATCCCTTAAAAAAGCAACTCTCCATTTTAATTTAAAATTTCCTGGTATTATTTATTTAATGGGCAAAATTGTTTTTATTCCACCTATGGATTTTATTAAAAACATATAAAATTCAAATTACTTTTGACACACCGCAGGCCAAAAGCTCAACAAAAACAAAAAATCCAGACAATCAGGCAAAAAATCCCAGATACAGCTGCAGCAAGGACTTTACGTAACACATGCAACTCGGATTAACAATTCCCACATGAGCTCACTCAATAGCAAAAATAAATTTCACTGTCAGGGCGATCATGGGTAGTGGTAGCGTAGGAAATAGTAGGTAGTGTGATGGTTGTTGGAAGGTCTAGAAAAAAAAAAGGTAAAAGGCAACTGGCAGTGTCAGAAACAATGAATCATCCGTAAAATCCTAGCAATTGATGGAAATAGGCATTTTGTTTAATGGCGATAAATATGCGAAGGGAACTTATGCTTGGCTAGCAATATTTTCCAAGTCAATGGGCAGTTTTCAAACTCGGATAATTGAAAGTTAGGATTTTAGATTGTATTCGAAGTGTGCCTTATGTAATAAATTTGAGTAAAAATAAGAAAAAAGACGTTAAGTTCGCCCGGGCCGAACTTTGGATACCCACCACCTCGGGTATATAAGTAAACCACCTTTCGTCAAAATCCGGTGAAAAAAGCATACCTTATGCCATATAG
>NC_081554.1:20028014-20100514 GCF_963082655.1 Stomoxys calcitrans | reverse complement strand
CACAATACAAGCACACTTGTGAAAATTCAAAATATTTCAAAGTATGTATAGGATAATATTTTGTGTCTGAAAATAACAATAATTCCATAGCAACCAAAACAAGAAACCCAAATCACAAAGCCCTGCATGACAGTGGTGTCCCAGGCTGCAGGGACGCCCGCCCAAGCAGATGGATGACAACAACTGAACTGAAAGTATGCCGCATAATAAAATCTCTTTATTTATTTCTATGGCACAAGAACAATTTTCAGGCGGGGCGAGGGGTGCGAGTGATGGCCGGAATGCATTGTAAATGAAAGTGGAAATATTTTAAATAACATAATGCGAAATGGAATTATCCACATACCAACTTTAATAAACGCAATTTTTTACAAAACATTTGCGAAATTAGGAGAAGAGGCAAGTAAGGACAGAATGCGATGACTTTTTGATACCCTAAAACTCAAAAGCTACAAAAACATTAAATGTATTGGACGACAAGCTATCAAAGGTTCCTTAACTTGAAGGGGCCCAAATTGGATGGACAGACACGAACAGATTACCTAAGACACTTTGTCAGTTGTGACTTTGTCTGTTGTACTTATCGAATGAATCTATAGCGCCCCAGCCTCATGGTGTTGCAAACGAGCAAACTAAACTAAAGTACTCTGTATCACTATAGAGACCTAGAGTATAAGAATACATCTAACAGCGCCCAAAAGATATGCATAACAACGCTGCAAGGACGACATCAGTGATGATGGTGATGATGCCGATATGGATGACGACAATGGTGGTGATGCTCTTGCTGTTGGTGTTTATCAACACAAGAACAGCAGCAGCAACATTGTCAAGGGTAACAAAAGCATATGAAGCTCCATAAGGACAACATAGCATGGGTGTGATAGGCTGCCTGTGTGTAAGTGTATGTGTCTGTGATTATGCATAGTAAAGGGATTTTAGAGAAAATTTCACCAACTGTTACTGCCCTGCAATTGCATTGCCTTTGCTAGAGAGTGGATAGTGGTGAGTGGGTATCATGGATTCTACATTGACTCTCATATGGGGTGGCATACCTTTAAACTTCCTTTGCTCTCTTAGTGCTACTCTTGTCTATTTGCAAATGTCAGTCTAACAATGTGTGCTCGCCGTTTGAGGCTTAAGTCAGAGCAGCTCATTGCTTTGTCTAGTTTTTTTTGGGCAATTACGAAATATGAATTCCTTTTTTGGCTTTTTGAGGGATTTTGCTGACAGCATACATTCATAAAATAAATGAAACACATTTCAGCAATAGTACTTCTCCCCCTCCCCATCTTCCTCCTCGCAATTTCCATTCATTTACTGCCATATGTTGGAACATGGGTCTAATTGAAGTCATAAAGCCGTATAAGGCATAATTCTTAGAATAAATTTTGGTTGTTATGAAAATGTAGCCATAAAATTGAGTTATAAGACCCTGGACGAATGTATGGCAAAAGTATTTCTTGCACTTACACTTACACAGTATGGCCATAAAAGACAAGCAGAAAACGCATGAAATGAAAATGAGAAAAATTCATCAAAAGTCAAGAAAAATTGAAATGTCGGTTGGAAAACTTTGAATTGAACGTATCTTCTAAACTATCATCGCAGAAAGAAATATACCTTAATTCGTGACTCCACCCTAAAATTCGACATTTCATCGAAAATTTGTCAAAAATCTACAGATCTAGAATTGGTACTTTGCTATGGAACTCGCAAAACATTCATAAACTTTTGCTCTGCAAGACTTGGTTTAGGAGATACAGCCATTTAAAATTTTAAAACTAAACAAGTAAAAGTGTGCTTAAATCGGCCGGCCCGAATCTTGGGAACCCACCACCATGGATTCGGCTAAAAATGTATACAAAACAAGTAGAAAGCCATTAAGTTCGGCCGGGCCGAACTTTGGATACCCACCCCCTGGGGTATATATTTAAATCCCCTTTCGTCACAATCCGGGGAAAATTGGATAACTTATGCAGCCAAATTGGGAGCGGACATTGAGTGGTCTAATATATATGCCACTATTCAATTTTGTAGAACAAAATATTGGTCATTTTGGCAGATATATCCAATTATAAACCAATCAGAACCTTATCGTAAAGCTCAGAAAAACTCACTTACAATTTCAGCGAAATCGGGTGATAAATAAAGCTTTTATGGGCTTCAGTCTTCTTATCGGTAGATCGGTTTATATGGCAGCTATATCTAAATATAGTCCGATCAGAATCATATTTAGGTCGGATGTTGGGAGGTCTTGACCTACTCACTGTTTCAAATTTCAGCGAAATCGGGTAATACATAAAGCTTTTATTAGCTTCAGACCCCTTATCGGCAGATCGGTCTATATGTCAGCTATATCTAAATATAATCCGATCTGTACCATATATTGGTCGGATATTGGGAGGCTTAAAACTGCGCACTATTCCAAATTTCAGCGAAATCGGATAAAAAATAAAGCTTTTAAGGCCCTCAGAACCTTTATCAGGAGATCGGTCTATATGGCAACTATATCTAAAAAAAGGTCCGATCTGAACCATATTTCTTCTGCGATCTGCGAACGTACCTCTGGTATTGCTCCTGAGGTTTATTGAGGGAACAGGATGGTTTCGACGGGGAGTGCCACAAGCTCTGGAGTAGGTAGATCCGTGGTTGCGTAGGAACGGACGGTTCTTCAACACCCGCTCGGGTTTCTCTACTCCTCCTGTCTTTTCTTTTATTCGTCTATAACCTTTGGTGCGAGATCTAACATCTTCTTTCTTTTTCTTTCGTCCTTTCTCTCAAGGGTACAACAATGGGCCAAACTAGCCTCCGAGTGAACTCACCTTTGGTGGGCAACCCATTCAACCTAACCAAACCTTATGGAGTCTTAGATGAATATTTCGAGGTGTTTCAAACGGAATGACTAGATTAGTATACCCCCATCCTATGGTGGTGGGTAAATTGCAAATTTTGCCCATGAACGTTACACTAAGGAACAGGGGGAAACTTCTCACATATCAATGAGTGCAGTCCGATGCAAGTTTAAGCTCAATGATAACGGGGGCTGCTTTTTATAGCCGAGTCCGAACAGCGCGCCGCAGTGCGACACCAGTTTGTGGTGAAGTTTTTACTTGGCTGCCATACCAGATGGCACAGTACCTCATATATGTAGCCAGCATTAG
Source organism: Stomoxys calcitrans (assembly GCF_963082655.1). Lineage (NCBI taxonomy): Eukaryota > Metazoa > Arthropoda > Insecta > Diptera > Muscidae > Stomoxys > Stomoxys calcitrans. Next base: position 20,097,350 of record NC_081554.1, on the reverse strand, counting down.
GAGGGGACCGCCACCGCTGAAAGTTTTTATCATGTTCTCACCAGGATTCCAACCCAGCGTTATAGGAGGACTGAGCTACGGTGGCCTCAGAAGTGATCACGACTTAATCTTCATTTAGCTCTACGAAGTTTAGTTAAGGAAATCTGACCATTTAAAGTTTTTGAAGTAAATTTTCACAGTTAATGAAAATTTAATTGGTTGTATCTTTTTAAAGGAGTACAAGCCTTAATGCATGACTCCACCCAAAAATTCTCCTAAACTAAGCATCCCAGAAGGAAATGGGCCAAAAATTTGACATATCATCAAAAATCCATCAACATTTAATTTTTTTTATGAAAACTTTAAATTGGCTGTATCTCCTAAACTAAGCGTCCTAGAGGGAAGTGGACTTGAATTCGTGATTTCACCCAAAAATTCGAAATATCATTAAAACTCCATCAAAATCGAAATTTCTCTATGAAAACTTTAAATTGGTTGTATCTCCTAAACTATGATTCTTAGAGGGAAATGGACCTTAATTCGTGATTCCACCCAAAAATTCGAAATATCATGAAAAACTCATCAAAATCGAAATTTCTCTATGAATACTTAAAATTGGCTGTATCCCCTAAACTATGCTTCTTAGAGGGAAATTTCTCTATGAAAACTTAAAATTGGCTGTATCTGCTAAACTTTGCGTCCTAGAGGGAAATGGGCATGAATTCGTGACTCCAACCAAAAATTCCAAAATTCATCAAAATTCAAATTTCTCTATGAAAACTTTAAATTGGCTGTATCTCTTAAACTATGCTTCCTAGAGGGAAATTGACCTTAATTCGGGATTCCACCCATAAATACGAAATGTCATCAAAAATCTATCAAAATCGAAATTTATCCATGAAAACTTTAAATTGGCTGTATCTCCTAAACTATGCGTTCGTCCTAGAGGGAAATGGACCTGAATTCGTGACTCCGCTCAAAAATCCGTCAAAATCAAAATTTCTCTATGAAAACTTTAATGGCTGTATCTCCTAAACTATGCGTTCTAGAGGGAAATGGACCTGAATTTGTGACTCCAACAAAAATGAACCTTCAAAATCTCAACAAAAATCCATTAAAATCGAAATTTCACTATGAAAACTTTAAAATGGCTGTATCTCCTAAACTATGCTTCCTAGAGGGAAATGGACCTTAATTCGGGATTCCACCCATAAATAAGAAATGTCATCAAAAATCTATCAAAATCGAAATTTATCCATGAAAATTTTAAATTGGCTGTATCTCCTAAACTATGCGTCCTAGAGGGAAATGGACCTTATTTCGTGTCTCCAACCAAAAATTCGAAATCTCTTCAAAAATCCATCCTAAAGGGAAATAGGCCATAATTCGTGACTCCACCCAAAAATTCCAAATTTCATAAAAAATTCATCAAAATCGAAATTTCTCTTTGAAAACTTTAAATTGGCGGTATCTCCTAAACTATGCGTTCTAGAGGGAAATAGACCAAAAAATTCGAAATTTCATTAGAAATCCATTAAAATCAAAAATTCGCTATAAAAACTTTAAATTGGCTGTATCTCCTAAATTATGCGTCTTAGAGGGAAATGGACCAAATCTCGTGTCTCTACCCAAAAAAACCCTCAAAATCTAAATTTCGCTATGAATACTTTAAATTGGCTGAATCTCCTAAACTATCGGCCCTAGAGGGAATAAGAATTAAATTTGTGACTCCACCCAAAAATTTGAAGTATAACCGGAAATCCATCAAACATCGAAATTTCTCTATAAAAACTTTAAAATTGCTGTATCTCCTAAATTAATCGAAATTTCTCTATCAAAACCGAGATTTGCTGTATCTCCTACACTTTGCTTCCTGAAGGGATATGGAGCCTAAATCGTGAATTCGTGAAATTCCTAAATTTTTAGCAATCCACCTAAGGCTTATTGTTAAATAGGGCTTGACAACCATTTCCACACTACTCTGTCCCTAACACGCTTTAAAGTAAACCCCTGCTGCTGTTTGCCCACAACTATTGGTTACTGGCGCAAAATTCATTTAGTATTCAAGCTTACTTTATGGAGCGTCTCCGAACACCATATGTGAAGTCAGCCACGCGCACAACATATTTTATTAGCCAACTCATTTATTATTCGAAAATTGAGTGGCGTTATTGTTTTATGGCATTCCCTTTCAATAGTAGTCGGGGTTGATGCTCAACAGAATAGCTACCCACATGGGGGACATCCTACATTCAGTTACATTCCCTTTCAATAGTAGTCGGGGTTGATGCTCAACAGAATAGCTACCCACATGGGGGACATCCTACATTCAGTTACCTCCAACTCAACCCCACTCATCCTCCTTGAGTAACATGAAAGAGGGAAAACTTTTAGTATTCACCAATATGCCATAAAAGGAAAATCCTTAGACTTTTGCACATTAACACTTCCATAAAAATGGTGGAGAGGCAATCGGAAACGGTGAAGAAAATCGTCGCTTTGAATGAAGATGCCAAAAAAAACACCAAACCAAAAAAAAGGCAAAAACCCGAGGACAGCTTACAGAAAATTGGCAAAAATTATAAGGGGCACTTATGCCCATATTTATTAAAAACTCTCCTGTGTATAACAAAAGTTTGGTCATAATTTAATCCATAAAAATCACCCCCTTGCCCCATTTAGCTGTCATCCTTTTGGGTTCAACTTCCTGGGGCTCATTGTCCTTTGAACTCATTTGTATGCCAAACGCATAAAATATATTTTCATTGAACGGGGGGGAGGGGAGCCAGAGAACACCACAGCAAAGGAAAAAGGTGAACCCAGAATATGAGGCTGAAACGAGATTTAGGGCAGCATTAACAGTACTTTGAGGTAAATTGCCCGAAAAATCAAATGGAATACTCGTATTTGAAAACGTAGACATTTTTCTTTTGTTTTCCCCAAGAAGTGACATTTTCTATAATTTATGGAAATTATCTTGGATTTAGACTTCGTTTTTTTCCGTTTTGACCAAAAAGTCCTCCATTAGGCTTCTGTTGACACCTTTCACCTGATATCGCTTCAGTAAATGTTTTCATCGCAGCAATAAACCTTGAACCAGCCTCACCCTTCAAGAAGGCCAATCTAACAAAGGAAGGCCAAGTAATGTATTTGTGAAGCGAAAGCCCAAATGTTCCATAATGAAAATGAAAAACATCACCACCACCTGCAACAACAGCACTAAAAACAAAACAAAGCGAAAATACAACTGACCCCAAAGGGCCCTTTAGAGACCATTTGGCTTTTGTTTTCAGCCTCATGCAAACCCTCTTTTAAGATGTTTTTCTTATAATTTTATATTTCCTTTTATGCCTATCACTACGGGAGGAGGGGTAGCATACTAACATTGAAAGGCCGTTTGCAATGAAACTTGAAATTGATTCCAACAATTTGCAAAAGGCAATGAATGACTGCCATTAATCTTAACTACAAATTTTCTATGCCAAATGTGGGTTTGATGAAGTAGCCAGCATTGTTTACAACAAAGTTATTATAAAATATTCTCTTGAGAAAAATTAAAAAAAAAAAAAAAAACAAATAAAAAGACGTTAAATTCGGCCGTTGTAAACACCCTTTCATCGAAATCCGGTGAAAATTGTAATAATAGGACCTTATGTCCCATAGCAGTTATATCTAAATATGTTCCGATTTGGACCAAATACTAATAAGTACAAGTCATTGTTCAATAAACACCCTTTCATCAAAATCCGGTGAAAATTGTAATAATTGAACCTTATAGGACCTCATGTCCCATAGCAGTTATATCGAAATATGTTCCGATTTGGATCAAATACTAATAAGTACAATGACTTGTTCAATAAAGTAGAATAAAATATTGGTCTTTTTAGTAGCTTTATCTAAAAATACACCAATCTGAACCATATTCGACAAGGATGTCGAAAAGCCTAATATAAATCACTGAGTCAAATTTCAGTGAAATCGGATTATAGATGCGCCTTTATGGGGCCAAGACTTTAAATCGAAATATCGGTCTATATGGCAGCTAAATCCAAATCTGAACCGATCAAGACTAAATTGAAGAAAGACGTCTAAGGGTCTAAGACATCTCACTGTCTCAAATTTCATCGATATCGGACAATAAATGGACCTTCTATGGCCCCAAAACCGAGAGATCGGTCTTTATGGCAGCTAAATACAAACCTGAACCGATCAAGACCAAATTGAAGGAAGACGTCTAAGGGTCTAAGACAATTCACTGTCTCAAATTTCAGCGATATCGAACAATAAATGCGCCTTTTATGGCTACAAGACCTAAAACCGAGAGATCGGTCTATATGGCAGCTATATCCGATCTGGGCCAAATTGTCGAAGGATATCGAAGGGCTTAACACAACTCACTGTTCCAAATATCAGCAAAATCGGATAATAAATATGGCTTTTATGGGCCTAAGACCCTAATTCGGCGGATCGGTCTATAAGACAGCTATATCCAAATCTTGACCGATCTGGGCCAAGTTCCAGAAGGATGTGGAAGGGCCTAACACAATTCACTGTCCCAAATTTAGCAAAATCGGATAATAAATGTGGCTTTTAAGGACCTAACACCCTAAATCGGCGGATCGGTCTATATGGCAGCTATATCCAAATCTGAACCAATCTGGGCCAAATTGATGAATGATGTCGAAGGGCCTAACGCAACTCGGAAAATCGGATAATAAATGTGGCTTTTATGGGGCTAAATCGGGCGATCGGTCTATATGGGGGCTATATCAAGATATATTCCGATATAGCCCATCTTCAATCTTAACCTGCTTATGGACAAAAAAAAAAAGAATCAGTGCAAAGTTGCAGCTCATTATCTCTATTTTTTAAGACTGTAGCGTGATTTCAACCGAAAGACGGACAGACGGACGGACATGTCTAGATCGTCTTAGATTTTTACGCTGATCAAGAATATATGTACTTTATAGGGTCGGAAATGGATATATCCATGTGTTGCAAACGGAATGACAAAATTAATATACCCCCATCCTTCGGTGGTGGGTATAAAAAGAATTTGTGCAAAATTTCTAGCTCCTTCGAAAGTTAGCGTGCTTTCGCCCTCTAGAGACTCAAGAAATCAAGGCCCATGATCGGTTTACATGGCAGCTATATCGAAACATGGACCGATTTAGTCCATTTCAATCCCAACCGACCTACACTTATAAAAAGGTATTTGGGCAAAATTTCATTAAAAACGTTTCCCTCTATGTTGACGACCCCCGCAATAGTTTTAAGGACCATGATTTGCGTGCTCTTTATAGAGAGAGTGCAGTATTAGCACCGTAGCGCAGAAGTTAGCATGTCTGCCTATGACGCTGAACGCCTGGGTTTGAATCCTAGCGAGACCATCAGAAAAATTTTCAGCGATGGTTTCCCCTCCTTATGCTGGCGACATTTGTGAGGTACTATGCCATGTAAAACTTCTCTCTAAAAGAGGTGTCGGAAATAATCCGTCTCGTGAGCCGTAAGTGTCTCATAAGTCGTGAGCGTCTGGTGAGTCGTGATTTTCTTGTGAGTCGTGACTAGTGTCTAGAGCATGATTTCACTCACTTATGATTTGGATCTAACTCACCAATCACGTGACTCTTCGTGACACGACAACTCACTTTCACACCTCTAAAGTAGACCATATTTACCCTTAGTGCAAGGGTTATTGGAGGTGAAAGTGTAGTGGGCTCAATGGACCCACCGAATTCACCAGACTGTCACAAAGAAGACAGAAGTTAGCATGTCTGCCTATGACGCTGAACGCCTGGGTTCGAATCCTAGCGAGACCATCAGAAAAATTTTCAGCGATGGTTTACCCTCCTAATGCTGGCGACATTTGTGAGGTACTATGCCATGTAAAACTTCGCACTGTGTCGCACTGCGTCACGCCGTTCGGAGTCGGCTATAAAAAGGAGGCCCCTTATCATTGAGCTTAAACTTGAATCGGACTGCACTCATTGATATGTTCCTTACTGAAATGTTAATGGGCAAAATTTGCATTTTTGCAGTATTAGCACTGGCAAATGTATTGGAGAAATACCTTTCATACATTACTGCCATACAGGAAGTACAATGACTTGGGAAGGGCTCCATAAAAACACCGTGAGGTAACGCCCCATTTTATAGCTGTCATAAAATAAAGCATGAATTTGGCTGTGTATTTGTGGAAAGTCCGAGATTGAAACACCTTGCCTCCAGGCTAACTCCGGTGAATGAGAGGACAAAGGCAAAATTCTCCAACGTTAGCCTTATTTGCGCCAATGCGCCGACAGAAGCACAGCAAGGATATTTTCTGCGAGCGCCTAGATAGAGAATATGACCGCTGTCCCACCCATAATATTTAAATCGTTCTGGGAGATTTTAATGCGAAATAGGAAACGAAAATGTCGGAAAATTTAGCCTACACGATGAACCACGAGATGTACGAAGAAGATAGCATAGTTAAACACATCAAAATATTGGGTTGCCTTAAAAGTAATTGCTGATTTTTCATATAGTCGGCGTTGACAAATTTTAAGCAAATTTTAAGCTTTAATCGAATTGGATCGTCATGTAACTGAGCGTGAGATAGGAGAGAAGTTAAAAATACCAAAATCAATCGTTCATTATCACATAAAAAGTCATGTATTGAAAGAAATTCATTTAACAAACCGAATCAACGCTTGTCATATGCACCTTAAACGCAATGAATTCGATCCGTTTTTAAAACGAATCATAACTGGAGATGAAAAATGGATTGTTTACAACAACGTTAGGCCAAAACGATCATGGTCCAAGTATGGTGAACTAGCTCAATCCACTTCAAAGGCTGATATCCACCAAAAGAAGGTTATGCTGTCTGTTTGGTGGGATTGGAAGGGTGTGGTATATTCTGCTTCCAAGGAACCAAACATTAATTCGGATGTTTACTGTCAACAATTGGACAAATTGAATACAGCCATCAAGGAGAAGCGACCAGAATTGGTCAATCGTAAAGGTGTCATATTCCACCAGGACAACGCTAGACCGCACACATCTTTGGTCACTCCCCAAAAACTGAGTGAGCTTGGCTGGGAACTTTTGATGCATCCACCATATAGCTCTGACCTTGCACCATCAGACTACCATTTATTTCGATCTTTGCAGAACTCCTTAAATGGTAAAACTGTAAAATCGCACTTGGTTCAGTTTTTTGCAGATAAAGGACAGAAGTTCTATGAACGTGGAATACTAAATTTGCCAGGAAGATGGCAAAAGGTTATCGAACGAAATGGCAATTATATATTTAATTAAAGTTCACTCTAAGTTTTATTAAAAATGCATTTACTTTCTTATAAAAAATCCGCAATTACTTTTTAGGCAACCCAATACAATGATTGCGTTGGCTAGGTCATGTTGTCAGAATGGATGAAGAAGCTACAGGAAAGAAATCTTTTTAAGGCGATCACGGTGGTACACGCAAACCGGGACGACCAACAGCCAGCCCGATGGAAAGATCAAGTGGAGGGAGACAGCTCGATTCTTGGTATCAGAGATTTAAGAAGTAGCGCAGATGATCGAGGAGCTTAGAATGCTATTTTACGTTCGAAGAATGAGACAAATGTTCTGTCATAGCCAATTTAAGTAAGAAAGGTCTTTGGCCATACACAATTTTCTAGCAACAATGAATTTGTAGTGATGAGTATTAAACATTCGGCTGGACCCAACCCTTCTAGCATCTTAATTTTTTTCTTCTTCTTTGCAGATCTTTTCCCCAGGCAACGCTTTGTTTGATGTAATTTTTTTATGACTCACTTCTCATTCCAAAATTTATGAATGTAGTTAAAGAAGAAACAAAAAACTCTTTCACTCTTGGAAAAAGAGCTGTGAAAAATATTTATAATTTGCTATCGACAAAACATGGCGCGGAAAAACATTGATAACAAAGGAGGGTATCCTTTTTTCTCTGCAATACAAACGCTTTTGATGATAGTTGGCAAAGAAATCCTTTTTTTTTTGTTTCTCCTGAAATACAATATAATATTAAATAAGCTTTTTCTGCATCTAATTTTGCTTAAGTCATTATTTTGTTGTTTTTGTTGGCTGGTATGTTCATTTTAATTAATCCCTTAAGAGTTTATGTATTAAACATAAAATATAAAATTATATTTTTATGGAAAAAATAACGGTTTTTTGATCCTTACTATGTTGTTGTTACATACTCAAGCTTAGATGAGAAAAAAATAACAGTTGATGGCAAAATGGAAGATAATTGGTAAAAGGATAATAGATTAAATGACACAATAATTGTATACGCCAAAAACTAAAGCGTTTGGGACATGTTTACGACAAACAAAATACTTTTATTTTGAAGTATTCCTTTTATTGTAACTGTTTAGTTTTTCTTTCATTTTGTTGATGGATTAACCTACTTAGACCAATGTGATTTTATTATTTCTTACTTCTATTTCAAAACATTACAACAAAAACACTTTAAAGCGAATCAGCACTTGTGGTGTGTTTAATGTAGTAGGGCGGGCTGCAATGATCGCGATTTCGGCCTTTGCTAGAGGTCTCATCAGACTGCTATGGCATTCGCAAGAATTTATCGCACACAAGAAGGAGCGTGCTAAGTTCGGCCGGGCCGAATCCTTTATATCCTCCACCATGGATCGCGTTTGTCGAGATCTATGCGCGGTATCACTTTATAGTCAAACAAAGAATATTGAGCTATATCAAGTTAGAGTCCGATTCGGACCATAAAAAAATGCTGAACATTGTAAAAGTCATTGTGTAATATTTCATTTCATACGGATAAGAATTGTACCTTGTAGGGGCTCAAGAAGAAAAATCGGAAGAATTGCGCCCTCAAGACACTCAAGAAGTCAAGATCCCAGATCGGTTTATATGGCAGCTATATCAGATTATGTACCGATTTGCGCCATACTTAGCACATTTGTTGGAAGTCATAACAAAACTCCTCATACTAAATTTCAGCCAAATCAGATGAGAATTGCGCCCTCTAGAGGCTCAAGAAGTCAAGACCCAAGCTCGGTTTATATATAGCTTTATCAGGTTATGTACCAATTTGCGTCATACTGTGCACAGTTATTGGAAGTCATAACAAAATACCTCATACAAAATTTCAGCCAAATGGGATGAGAATTGCGCGCTCTATTGGCCCAGGAAGTCAAGATCCAAGACCGGTTTATATGACAGCTATACCAGATTATGAACCGATTTCAACCATACTTAACACAGTTATTAGAAGTGATACCAGAACACTACGTGCAAAATTTCAGTAAAATCGGATGAGAATTGCGCTCTCTAGAGGCTCATGAAGTCAAGACCCAAGATCGGTTTATATATAGCTATATCAGGTTATGTACCAATTTGCGTCATACTGTGCACAGTTATTGGAAGTCAAAACAAAATACCTCATACAAAATTTCAGCCAAATCGAATGAGAATTGCGCGCTCTATTGGCTCAGGAAGTCAAGATCCAAGATCGGTTTATATGACAGCTATTCCAGATTATGAACCGATTTGAATCATACTTAACACAGTCATTGGAAGTGACACCAGAACACTACGTGCAAAATTTCAGTCAAACAGTCAAATCGGATGAGAATTGTGCCCTCTAGAGGCTCAAGAAGTCAAGACCCAAGATCGGTTTATATATAGCTATATCAAAAAATGGTCCGATTTGAACCATATTTAGCGCAGTTGTTGGAAGCGATACCAAACGTGCAAGATCGGTTTATATGGCAGCTATATCAAAACATGGACCGATTTGGACCGGCTTGCTTTACTCCTTCGAAGGTTAGCGTGCTTCCGACAGACGGACGGACATACAGACGGACATGGCTAGATCGACTTAAAATGTCACGACGATCAAGAATATATTGGGTTGCCCAAAAAGTAATTGCGGATTTTTCATATAGTCGGCGTTGACAAATTTTTTCACAGCTTGTGACTCTGTAATTGCATTCTTTCTTCTGTCAGTTATCAGCTGTTACTTTTAGCTTGCTTTAGGAAAAAAGTGTAAAAAAAAGTATATTCGATTAAAGTTCATTCAAAGTTTCATTACAAATACATCTACGAAATGAAAAGATCTCTAACAGGGAGCATTGTGTATTGGAACCACTAGCTATCTACGGGCGGATATGCTATCTAAGGATGCGAACGGATTGCGGATGCGAACGAATCGCGGAAGCGAGCAAAACGTGAATGCAAGCTAAGTGCGGATGCGAACGAGTCGCACATGCGAGCTAGGCGCGGAATCGAACGAAACGCGGATGCGAGCAAAGCGCGGATGCCAGCTAAATATGGATTCGAGCTAGGCGCGGATGCCAACCATTCACGGATTTGAACGAATCACGGATTCGAACGAATCTCGGATTCGAACGAATTGCGGATGCGAACGAATCGCGGATGCGAACGAATCGCGGATGCGAACGAATCGCGGATTCAAAAAATTCTCGGATTCAAAAAAATCTCGGATGCGAACGAATCGCGGGTGCGAACGAATCGCGGATGCGAACGAATCGCGGATGCGAACGAATCCCGGATGCGAACGAATTACGGATGCGAACGAATCGTGGATGCGAACGAATCGCGGATGCGAACGAATTGCGGATGCGAACGAATCGTGGATGCGAACGAATCGCGGATGCGAACGAATCGCGGATGCGAACGAATCGTGGATGCGAACGAATCGCGGATGCGAACGAATCGCGGATGCAAACGAATCGCGGATGCGAACGAGTCGCGCAAGCAAACTAGATGCGGATGCAACTGGGTGCAGACGCAATCTAAGTGGGGTTGCTAACGAATCGCTTGGCAAATACCTGGAACTTTGTTAAGACAAGTTGTTTCGAATGCGGACACTACCACTTATCTACTTTGGCCAGTCTTTCTCTAGAACCAAAGAGTTCACAGTTTAAAGACCGATTTGGACCGAATTTGGTACAGTTATTTGAAGTCATAATATAACACTATATGCAAAATTTAGGCCAAATCTGACAAAACTGCAGCTTGTAAGGGCTCAAGAAGACCAATCGGATGATCGGTTTATATGGGAGCTATATCAGGTTTTAGACCGATTCGGATCGTACTTATCACAGTTATTGGTAGTCATAGCAGAAGACCACACGCAAAAATTTCAGCCAAATTGGACAAAAATGAATGCTTCCAGGGGCTCAAAGATCATATCGGGAGATCGGTTTATATGGGAGCTATAACAGGTTATAGACCGATTTGGACCTTCCTTGTCGCAGTTATTGGAAGTCATGACAGAATACTATATACAACATTTCAGCCAAATGGGACAAAAATTGTGACTTCCAAGTGCTCAAGAAGTCAAATCGGGAGATCGGTTTATATGGGAGCTATATCTTCATCTAAACCGATAAGGGAATCGAGGGTCAGGCGGTAATGAGTTAATGCGTTTTTATACCCGCCACCATAAGATGGGGGGTATACTAATTTCGTCATTCTGTTTGTAACTACTCGAAATATTCGTCTGAGACCCCATAAAGTATATACATTCTTGATCGTCGCGACATTTTATGTCGATCTAGCCATGTCCGTCCGTCCGTCCGTCCGTCTGTCTGTCGAAAGCACGCTAACTTCCGAAGGTGTAAAGCTAGCCGCTTTAAATTTTGCACAAATACTTCTTATTAGTGTAGGTCGGTTGGTATTGTAAATGGGCCATATCGGTCCATGTTTTGATATAGCTGCCATATAAACCGATCTTGGGTCTTGACTTCTTGAGCCTCTAGAGTGCGCAATTCTTATCCGATTGGAATGAAATTTTGCACGACGTGTTTTGCTGTGATATCCAACAATTGTGCCAAGTATGGTTCAAATCGGTCCATAACCTGATATAGCTGCCATATAAACCGATCTTGGGTCTTGACTTCTTGAGCCCCTAGCGTGCGCAATTCTTATCCGATCAGAATGAAATTTGGCACGACGTGTTTTGCTATGATATCCAACAACTGTGCCAAGTATGGTTGAAATCGGTCCATAACCTGATATAGCTCCCATATAAACCGATCTTGGGTCTTGACTTCATGAGCCTCTAGAGTGCGCAATTCTTATCCGATTGAAATGAAATTTTGCACGACGTGTTTTGTTATGATATCCAACAACTGTGCCAAGTATGGTTGAAATCGGTCCATAACCTGATATAGCTGTCATATAAACATATCTGGGGATTTGACTTCTTGAGCTTCTAGAGGGAGCAATTCCTATTCGATTTGGCTGAAATTTTGCATGACGTATTTTATTTTTACTTTTAACAACTGTGTCAAATAAGATTCAAATCGGTTCATAACCTGATATAGCTGCCATATAATCAGGGCCGATCTGGGATCTTGACTTCTTGACCCCTAGAGGTCGCACTTATTATCCGATATGCCTGAAATTTTGTACGACGGATCCTCTCATGACCATCAACAAATGTGTTTATTATGGTCTGAATCGGTCTATAGCCCGATATAGATCCCATATAAATCGTTCTCTCTATTTTACTTCGTGAGCCCCCAATGGGCGCAATTCTTATACGAATTGGCTGAAATTTTACACAGGTCTCCAACATATAATTTAATTGTCGTCCGAACCGGACCATATCTTGATATCGTTTTAATAGCAGAGCAACTCTTTTCTTATATCCTTTTTTGCCTAAGAAGAGATGCCGAGAAAAGAACTCGACAAATACGATCCATGGTGGAGGGTATATAAGATTCGGCCCGGCCGAACTTAGCACGCTTTTACTTGTTACTTCTTATATACATACTGTAGGCACTACCATGAAGCTGAAATGTTTTTTGAGCGGAATTCAGCGCTATATTTATACCTACTACCTTAGGATAAGGTGTATATTCATTTAGTCATTCCGTTTGCAACACATCGAAATATCAATTTCACCTATACACCGACCGATTTTCTAACTTTGGGTCTTAATCCCATGAAAAGCATATTTCTTGCCTGATTTCGCTGGAACTGTTACTTTTATAAGAGTTCTTGGGACCTGAATAAAATATGATGGAGACCAGCCCCTATTTAGATATAAATATGGATATAGTATTGGAGTTATAATAAAATACGATGATTATTTTATCCTTGGTGGTGGGTACCCAAAGTTTGGCACTGCCGAACTTAACACGTTTTTACTTGTTTATAATTATGCTGGGAAAGAATATACTAGTTGTAAAGCGATGTTTGTTCCAAAGCGAAAAAATGTTAGTGCTGAAACTAGTGCATTTTCGGTGCTCTTGCGTAAGCGGGTGCTTCGTTTTTCGCATACATAGTTGCACTACTGTTTGCAAGCATTTTTTTTGTATTTTTTGATACCAACTTTGACGCACTATAGAAAATGTTACGATTTTAAGAGAACATTAGTAAAAACATATAAGTAAGAGATAGAAAGAAAAAACCTAGTCTTATCAAAAAACCAACGTCTTTGAATTCTATTTTCGAATGACAAAACTCTAATTGCTTTTCAAATAAATAAATGGGTTTACATACAACACCCTACCGGTGGTTATCTATATACTTCCCCCTTTTGGGGACATAAAAAATCAACAAACTCTCATGTTGGTTAAAAAAATGGCTTAATTGCATGCATTATGCAACTTAATTGTGCACATGCTGGAAAAAGATATTTTGATAAAAGACCACCACAAACAATGCATTGATTTACCTTGAATTACCACACATAATAAGCTTTAATCGTGCACAAATGCCTTTTTTCAATTAAATTTTAATTATTCAGCTTATTTATTATTCTTGCTTAACAAAGTGGTCATTAATTGTGCAACGCATTAAAGCTAAATGCAAATTTAAAGAGAGGAAAACCAAAAAGAAAAAACTGCATAACAAAAGCAGCTGGCAGTTAATTGTCAATTAATTTCGTCATTGAAACTGACTTCTATTTTTTTTCTGTGTAGGATGCGTTATGAGTATTGGAGGGCGCAAGTGTACTTCACATACCAAATTACGACCAGACCGGTCTTAATCTAAAGCTTTTAGAAACTCAAGAAGTCAAATTCCGAGATCGGTTTATATGACAACTATACCAAAACAAGGACCTATTTGGCCCATTTACAATCCCAACAGACCTCCACTAGTAAGAAGTATTTGTGCAAAATTTCAAGCGCCTTGCTTTTCTCCTTCGAAAATTAGCGTGCTTTCGAAGATTACTTAATGAACATATTGACCATGACTGCCTTCCAACTTTTCGGCCGTTATCTCACGAATAAATTCTTCAACGTTGTCTTCCAATGCGTCAATTGCAGCGGGTTTTTGTCTGTATATACATGAGCTTTAACACAGCGCCACAAAAACTAGTCTAAAGGCTTTAAATCGCACGAACTAGGTGGCTAAATGATCGGTCCCGTGAACGTGAAATAAAATATTCACGGATCACGCCTCAAGTCCATTGTTACGCGTGCTGTGTGGCATGTGCCACCGTCTTGTTGAAACCACTTGTCATGCAAGTCCAGCTCTTTTATTTTGGAAAAAAAGTTAGATATCATCTCACGGTAGCGCTAACCATTCACAGTTACGTTACGATTCGCATCATCGTTGAAGAAGTACGGTCCATTGATGCCACCAGCCCATAAACCGCATCAAACTATGACTTTTTCTGTATGCATTGTTTCATTGTTAAACATCTTCTAACTGAAGATGTTTAACCGTGAAACAAACCACGAAACGTGCGTGACCTTTTTAAACCAGTATTGTCAAAAGGATAACAGCTAAAAAATCATCCTTTATATATGGTCCTGTCTGGACCATAGTTCGGATCAAGATGGCTATTGCAACTCACTGATCCCAACTTCAGCGGAATCGGGTAATAAATGCACTTCTTATGGACTCAAGACCCTAAATAACCGGATCGGTTGGAATGTCTACAAGCCTTATAAAACTGTAATGGGCTTAAGACTCGTCAGGAGATCTAAGACGATCTAGACATGTCCGTCCGTCTGTCTGTTGAAATCACGCTACAGTCTTTAAAAATAAAGATATTGAGCTGAAATTTTGCACAGGTTCTTCTTTTGTCCATAAGCAGGTTTAGTTCGAAGATGGGCTATATCGGACTATATCTTGATATAGCCCCCATATAGACCGATCAGCCGATTTATGGTCTTAGGCCCATAAAAGCCACATTTATAATCCGATTTTGCTGAAATTTTTGACAGAGAGTTGTGTTAAGCCCTTCGATATCCTTCGTCAATTTGGCTCAGATCGGTCCAGATTTGGATATAGCTGCCATATAGACCGATCCTCCGATTTAGGGTCTAAAGCCAATAAAAGCCACATTTATTATCCGATTTTGATGAAATTCGGGACAGTGAATTGAGTTAGGCCCATCGACATCCTTCTTCAATATTGCCCAGATCGGTCCAGATTTGGATATAGCTGTCATATAGACCCATTTCTTGATATAAGATTTTGGGCCCATAAAATGCTCATTTATTGTCCGATGTCGCCGAAATTTGGGACAGTGAGTTAAGTTAAGCCCCTTGACATACTTCTGCAACATCGCGCAGATCGGTCCAGATTTGGATATAGCTGCCATATGGACCGATATCTAGGTTTTAGGTTTTGGGGTCATAAAAGTCGCATTTATTGTCCGATGTGGCTGAAATTTGAGACAGTGAGTTTAGTAAGGCTCTTCGACGTCCTTCTTCAATTTTACCCAGATCGATCCAGATTTGAATATAGCTGCCATATAAACCAATCTCTCGATTTAAGGTTTTGGGCCCATAAAAGAGGCATTTATTGTCCGATTTCGATTTCGAAATTTGGGACAGTGCTTTGTGTTAGACTCTTCGACATTTTTGTGCAACTTGGCCCAAATCGGTCCAGATTTGGATATAGCTGCCATGTAGACCGATATCTCGATTTAAAGTCTTGGCCCCATAAAAGGCACATTAATAACTCGATTTCACTGAAATTTGACACAGTGACTTATGTTATTCTTTATGATATCCGTGTCGTATATGGTTCAGATCGGTTTATTTTTAGATATAGCTACTGTACTTATTAGTATTTGGTCCAAATCGGAACATATTTTGTTATAACTGATATGGGGCATAAGGTATGAAATTTTCACCGAATTGTGATGAAAGGTGGTTTACATATATACCCGAGGTGGTGGGTATCCAAAGTTCGGCCCGCCCGAACTTAACGCCTTTTGACTTGTTTTTGCATAAGTTGGGAAAATGCTTAACTGATGTAATGATGACAGTTTCCCCTTGCCCTATACCGAATTCGGTCTCTACCGCATCTCGTCTCTGTTAATACGTAAACCACCTCGACACAGCTCTCGCGTTATTTCGAGATGCATCGCCTGGTGGCACTTACGCCATACCTCTCCATATAGCAGTCGCTACTCAGGCTAGTCTTTTCCCTGGTCGGAGTAGGTTGGGTTAGGTTAAAGGACACGCTCCTGGCTATTGCAGTTGCCAACCGCCTCACTTGGATACCTCTGGTCCATTGTGTTCGTCCTGGAAAGAAAAGAAATATGAGAGAAGAGAAAAACGAAAGCCACTCGAAAAAAGTGAATCGAAACTAAAAGGCCGGCAAAGAGACCTGGTACTGGTACTCAGGCAATAAATGCAAGCTGTACCTTGATTGGAAAAATACATGGACAGACAAACGGACAGGTGGACAAAACCAAATTGAATCAGGAAGTAATTCTAAACCGATCGGTATATTAAACAATGGGTCTAGCTCTTCTCCTTTTAGCATTGCAACCAAATGCCCAAATTCATAATAGCCTGTTACCAAATTACGGTGTAGGGTATAAAAATGGCAAAGCACGTTAAAAAAATTCTCCCAAAAAAAAATGTTGCATAATTTTTTCAATTAAATAAATAATTTATTACTACGAATTCTAAAATAAAGAATAATCCCTAATAAGTATATCTAAGTTATGTCAACATGATGTTGAAAATTAATTAATTCCCCTGTCTCCCTGCATTTGGCATGGTACCCTAGCTCTTAGCAATACATCAAAGTTAGCACTGTAAGGAAAATGGCACGTGTAAACCATACTCCAGGCAATTTTTATATATATAGCAAAAACAACAACAAAACGACAACAATTTAAAATTAATCAATTTCTATTCTAAATTCCACACTCTCTCCTCCACTGCCCCTCCCCCTCCCTCGCCATGTTTCATTTTAATTTATTGGCATTAGCAACTGACTGCTGCCACAGGATACACCAACACCAACACTGGCAAGGCTGCTGTTGTACCATGGTGACCATGGCAACATTTATGAAGCAACATCAAATTGGCTACTATGCTATGCGCACAAGAATTATCGAAGCGAAGCATCAAATTGCAACATCAATTTATTCGATGCATTATTGCTGTACATTTTACAATGGCAATTGCCACCTCGCCCAGATCTCTGGAATAACACAGAAATATTTTCAACACAATGTTGACTATGTTAAGAGCATCCTCTTCATGATTGAGAGGAACGAATGGGGATATGGATGGATGCTGATGTTGGCGTTGCCATTGGAAACATTTTAATAAGCATTTTAATAAAATCCTTTGAATAGTCATTGCCAGTTGTTAATTTTAGAGAGTGAGGAGTGAAGAAGACAGAGGCCAAAGAATGAAGTGAAAGCATGAAGAAGAAGTTTCATTGTATAGCACATAATTGTCTCATTACTAAAGATTTTTAATAATGAGAAGCTGACGATTATATGAACTTAAAATTCCTCGTGAATGAGTTTTCTATACCCTACACCTCATAAGGGGTTCGAAAAATACTATGTACCATTCCTGCTTTATGAACTGATTTATTGGTTGCCCAAAAAGTAATTGCGGATTTTTCATATAGTCGGCGTTGACAAATTTTTTCACAGCTTGTCACTCTGTAATTGCATTCTTTCTTCTGTCAGTTATCAGCTGTTACTTTTAGCTTGCTTTAGAAAAAAAGTGTAAAAAAAGTATATTTGATTAAAGTTCATTCTAAGTTTTATTAAAAATGCATTTACTTTCTTTTAAAAAATCCGCAATTACTTTTTGGGCAACCCAATAGATCAAACTTGATGCTAACGTCGGATGCAAGAGTGAATGACGATATTTAAAAGAAAAGAGCTCCCTTATTGTTCAAAACTCATATTGGGGATCGGCCCATATGGGAACAAGTTGAAAACTAGTTTAGACCAACCGATATCAGATTTGTCATATCTATCCAAGACGATAGGTTTAGCTGCGGCATGCTATCTACAGGCCCCAACCTCATGTAAAACAGTTCACCAACATTCCTACACAACAATCGACCGACTTGACTTGCCCACTAGTGAGGATACTTGACATGGCCTCTGGGCAGTTGGAAGACTCCATCACTACGACACAGATAATCAGGATCTTCAATGGTATCCTTGATAAAAGACGGAGGAGCAGAAGCATGAGGATTGCTATAAATGCTGACTACAGTGCTCAAAGAAAGTAAACGTGTGTGAATCATCCGCTTCCTTGAATCCGTGATAAGCGTTTAATGCCCAAGCATAGTTTGCAAAATCGGAAAGTACGAATCCATGATAAATACACCTGTCGCAAAACATATACCTCCCCTGCTTCATCGGACAACTAACAAAAACAAATACCAACGCAAACGTAACTACGAGGACTGCTACAAACGCTACACAGATGGACGAAATCGCAAGTAAAAGTTCCGTTCCCTATGTTAGCCCCAGAAAAGAGCCCAGCTATACATATAAGGCAGTGCTGCAGAGATCGGGATATGTCCAGGCGCCTGCTTAGAACAAATAGGTCAAGAAATCGGGCAGCTTGTAAGCGTCCAAAATGCAAGTGGATCCATGAGGAGATGAATGATGATCAAGGATAGGATGCTCCAAGCTCTGTCGGAAGTCTGCAGAAAAGGTGAGGATGTATTCTGGAAGAAATTCAATGGCAGAAGGGTGTCACGGTCATTGGCTATGGCGGTGAGAAGGCATTAAACTTTCTCTCTACCTGCATCAATGGCCTTGACCCCCTTTTGTCCGACATGACGACAATGTTGGTCCCGATCGATAATTTCCCTCTGCCAGGCGAGGTCTCGAATGTGGATTCCTCTCTTGTACGGAAAGGCGAAACCATACTTAAGCTGCTGAAGGTGCAGACTAAACATTTTCTGGCGGAAGATTGCCAGATCTTGAGGGGACGTGCAGGCAAAAACGGTTATGTTGGAAGTTGTATCGTGGCCAGTAGCAGGGTTGCAGACAGGCAGAAAGTTTTAGGGTCTGAGGGCCCACCGCCCCAAATTCGTATATTTTTAGAATGTTAGCGCGTATGCGTGCATGTTATTGTTTTGTAGTTCTACGATGACCAAAACAAACCGCCCCCTACCTACCCCTCTGGGTTAGGTTGGTTTAGGTTGAAAAGAGGATATTAATCCGTCCCATGCCACTGTGAACATACAGCTAAGCCAGTAATCGGCTTGTTGTGCACTCTAAAAACAAAAAAACTAAAAAGTAACCTCAAAAGGAAAATTTTAAGTTACGAATTCCATGCTACTTACAAAATCCTTAATTGTTTTTAATACCACTCCCCTAAGATGATTGATATCTGATATTGTGTCTCCACCTAAGTTCCGGTATTTGTTAGACGCAAAAGCCGGTCAATGACAAAGGAAATACCCGCATGCCCTTCACCTGCTATCCCTTGCCCCACCCATTTTACTTAGGTGAGCTCGTAATCCTATGTGTCCTGTTATGATACCCATAGCTTTACTGATCTCCTTCTTACTTCCTTTCAGTAATAGCCTCGTCTTCTCACAATCTGGATCCCACATAGGATTTTCGCCGTCCTACCGACCGATTCGCTGCTCCACAATGTTGCATGCGCATTCGTCGCCCAATCCCTTAACTCGGACTGCGTCGACCCGAAAGGCATCGTTCGAACCAAGTTTATTGACATCAGTCCTCTGGCCTTCACCGCCAAATCGTCTGCCCTTTCATTTCCCCTTGCTCCGTTATGGCCCTGCACCCAAATGATGCGGATTTTGTCATCCCCAGAAAAATCTCCTTCTTGCACTGCAAGATAGTTCGTGACCTTACCGTACCGAAAGGCATCGTTCTAACCAAGTTTATTGACACCAGTCCTCTGGCCTTCACCGCCAAATCGTCTGCCCTTTCATTTCCCCTTGCTCCGTTATGGCCCTGCACCCAAATGATGCGGATTTTGTCATCCCCAGAAAAATCTCCTTGCACTGCAAGACAATTCGTGACCTTACCGTCCTGGTGCCCTTATGACAATTTTACTGTCGGTAAAGATGTTCACCCTCGACGTCCACGCGCTAGCACCACACCACTTCACGCATTCCTTGATCACCCGGATTCTTGCCTGCAGGACCGTATTGTGGTCAGGCAGTCTAAAACAGATCTCAGTCCCTGGGTTCTCAATGTGGACCCCCAGGCCTACTCAGCAGCTTTGATCCGTCCGTGTAACATGATCTTCTAGATGGTAATACTAGGGTTCCGTCAATCCAAGACTGTGCCGCTGGCAGCAGTGCCTCGCACTCGACTTCAAGGAAACCTCTTTTCATCTTTCCAGGTCTCCTTTTGTCGCTTCGATTATACCACGATGGTATGAGCTGCTCCCATCTTCAATCAATTCTCCCATCACCATAAGTCGCATAGCAGCAGTGGCTGCTTCACACTTAATCTGTATGTCAATGGGTCGGATAACTAGGATAGTCTCCAGTGCCCTAATGGGCGTAGACCTTATCGCTCTGACTATGCCAAGACAACATGTTCTCTGAACCTGTTGTATGGTCCTTATGTTGCACTTTTCACCATAGCAGTCCACCAAACTAGCGAGGCGTATGTAGGTATTGGTCTAATCACGTTCCTGTAGAGCCAGTGGACTATCCTCGGATTCAGGCCCCATTTCGAGCCTACGACTCGTCTACATAGTGCCCAACATCTGTGAGCTTGCTCAGTACACTCCAGAATGTGAATTCAGTTTCCTGTCCAAGATCACACCTAAGTATTTGACTAGAGGCGACTCTAAGGCACACCACGGTTTGTGGGCCAGCACGGATTGGTTAGTCACTTTTCGGTCCACTAACTTGGTTATCTTCAACTGAGGAAATCCTCTAACCTTATACAACTAGTCAGGGAACAGGATATACATACAAAGCTTATGACGCCTTAAGTCTCAAACTGAAACTTCTCTGCACTCAGCGCTATTTTTGGACCATTGCAGGATAGATTTGCAGTTTGAGCACAAGTTAGGGGGAGGGAAGCC
Source organism: Stomoxys calcitrans (assembly GCF_963082655.1). NCBI lineage: Eukaryota > Metazoa > Arthropoda > Insecta > Diptera > Muscidae > Stomoxys > Stomoxys calcitrans. The sequence continues at coordinate 20,076,093 of NC_081554.1, read as the reverse complement.
GTAAAGAAATCCGAGAAACATAAACTGGTACAAGTTTATGGAACACATGCTGAGGCTGGAGTCCCCTCGAGTGCCGATATCGGACGCAAGGCCTCTTGAGTGCCCAGTTAATCTTGTTATGGAATGTCAAACGTATCTTTTTGGGAGGCATGCACGGGTAGCATGCCGCTTTAAAGCAACGAATTGCGATAAACACCAGAATTGGAGGTACTCAGGAAGGAAAACAGGAGGTGAAGAAGGAGAACATGTCTGAGGGCGGGTTCGAATATTGTGGAGGCAACGACATGTTCAAGAAGAAGACGAAGAAAGCAAAGAGGAGTTTCTGGGAGAAAATCTACGGGGAATTGGAAAATGATTTTACGATCGTTTGGGTACATGTCTTTGCCATTGCTATAGCCAGCGTTGAAATCCTAGCAAGGGTTTTTCCATTTTCGAAACTCAAGGTTTATGTTGACAGTACGGCAGAGTTTGAGGCCTTCAATTCGAAGATTGTAAGGTTTTTTTTTTTGGGTTTTAATGTACACAAATTCCGTACACCTCCTCAGACAGCTTAGCATGTTGTGATCCCAAGACAGCTTTTTGCAATATAGATGCCTCCAAATTAATGTCGTTAACTAAATAGAGGTCTAAAGACTCGATATGGGCATGTCTTTGAAACCAACAAAAGATTTTACAATGTTTTAGGTGGAGGTTTTTGCCATTACAATAGCTGCAGTCGAAATTCTGGGAGACTTTCCACATTCGAAACTAAAGATTTATGCCAACGGTATAGCGGCGTTTAACGCCTTGAATTCGAAGATGGTGAGTCGAGGTATATGGCGATGCGCTTATATGGTATGGTTCATTTGATTCTTGCTGTACTTATGGACCTCCAGTGTGACATAGAATAGTCGCCATAGTCCTTGGAAGAAAAGAAAAAACCATGCTAAGTTTTGCCTGGACGAATCTTATATACCCTCCACCATGGATTACTTTTATCAAGTTCTTTGTCTGGTATCTCTCTATAGGCAAACAAAGAATAATGGATAAAAATTGCTATGCTATATTGGAGGTCACCGTAGCGCAGAGGTCAGCATGTCCGCCTACGACGCTGAACGCCTGGGTTCGAATCCTGGCGAGACCATCAGAAAAAATTTTCAGCGGTGGGTTTCCCCTCCTAATGCTGGCAACATTTGTGAGGTACTATGCCATGTAAAACTTCTCTCCAAAGAGGTTGCTCACTGCGACAAGCCGTTCGGACTTGACTATAAAAAGGAGGCCCCTTATCATTGAGCTTAAAGTTGAATCGGACTGCACTCATTGATATGTGAGAAGTTTGCCCCTGTTCCTTAATTGAATGTTCATGGGCATTTTGCATTGGAGCTAATTAGGGTCATGGACCGTTTCGGACCTTACTTGATTTGGATGTTGGAGACCATATCAAAAGTCATTGCATAACATTTCAGTGAAATCGGATAAGAATTTCTCCCTATTGGGGCCCTAGGGGGAAAACCGGGATATCTTTTTATATGAGAGCTATATCAGGTTATGGACCGTTTCAGACCATAAGTAAGGAGAAAAGTCGTTGTACAAGTTTCAGCAAAATCAGATAAGAATTTCGTTCTCTAGAGGATCAAGAAGTATAATCAAGAGATCGGTTTATATATAGCTCCAATATCAGGTGATGAACTGCTTTAGACCGTACTTTGCACAGTTATTGGAAGTCGGAGCAATACACCTCATACAAAATTTCAGTCAATTTAGAGAGAAATAAGCTCTCTAGAGCATCAAGAAGTTAAGATGAATGATCGGTTTTTTTGGCAGCTATATCAGATTACGATCCGACTTGGATCATACCTAGCACAGTTGTTGGAAGCTTCATCGGATAAGAATAGCGCCCTCTACAGGCTCGAGGAGTCAATATCCCAGATCAGTAAATATGACAGCAATATCAGAATATGAACAGATATGGCCCATTTACAGAAGCTATATCAGGTTATAGACCGATTTGGACTGCACTTGTTATTGGAAGCCATAATAGAACCCAACATGCAAAATTTTTGACAAATTGGCCAAAGATTGCGGCTTCCAGATTCTTAAGAAATCAAATCTGGAGATCGGTTTATAGGGGAGCTATACCAGGTTAAATACTGATTTGGACCGTCCTTAGTACAGTTGTTGGAAATCGTAAGAGAACACTATCTTCACAATTTCAGGCAAATCGGGCACAAATTGCGGCTTGTAAGGGCTCAAGAAGTCAAATCAAGAGATCGGTTTATATGGATGCTATGTCAGGTTATACACCGATTTGAACAGTACTTAGCACAGTTATTGGAAGTCATAAGAGAATACTATGGGCAAAATTTCAGCCAAATCGGATAAAAGTTGAGGCTTCCAGGGGCTCAAGAAGTAAAATCGGGAGATCGGTTTATATGGGAGCTATATCAGGTTATAGACCGATGTGGACCGTACTAGACACAGTTATTAGAAGTCATAACAGAATATCACATGCAAAATTTCAGCCAAATGGGACAAGAATTGTGGCTGCCATTGGCTCAAGAAATCGAATTGGGAGATCGGTTTATATGAGAGCTATATCAGGTTCTTGACCGATTTGAACCGTACTTGGCACAGTTATTGGAAATCATAACAGAACACTATGTGCAAAATTTCAGCCCTATCGGATAAAAATTGCCGCTTTCAGGGGCTCAAAAAGTCTAATCGCGAGATCGGTTTATATGGCAGCTATATCTAAATCTGACCCGATATGGCCCATTTGCAATCCCCAACGACATACATCAATACTAAGAATCTGTGCACAATTTCAAGCAGTTATCTTTACGCGTTCGACCGCTATCGTGATTTCGACAGACGGACGGACGGACATGGCTAGATCGAATCAGAATGTCGAGACGATCCAGAATATATATACCTTATGGGGTCCCAGATCAATATTTCGAGGTGTTACAAACGGAATGACTAGTTAAGTATACCCCCATCCTATGGTGGTAGGTATAAACATATTTCGTTGGTTCGTAGATCAATATTTCGAAGGGTTATAAATGGAATGACGAACTTGTGTAAAGAAGTACGGCCCAATGATGCCGCCGGCCCATTAACCACACCAAACCGTGATTTTTCCATGGACTACGTGTGGATTTCTGTCTGACCAATATCGCATATTTTACTTATTGACGAAGCCATTCAGCCAGTAATGAGCCTTATCGTAGCGTTCTTGAGGCCACTGACTCCAAGTATCGGTAGTAAATTTTAATAATTTCGACTCGTTGTTGGCTCGTGTATCTATCCATCATGAAAAGGCAAACCCTACCGAAGAGAAATGTAAAAACAGCGGCAAAAAAAATATATCGTCGGTTGCTGGCCCTATCGGTCTACTATTGTAACGTCCCTGTTTAAAAATCCTTTATATTTCGGATCGTCGTAAAATTCTAAGACGATTAAACGGTGTACGTGCGTCTCTCCGTCTTTCCGTCTTTCCGTCTAAGTGTCCGTCGGTTGTTATCACTCTTAAGTCTTTAAAAGTTGAGATATTGAGCTGAAATTTTGGGTTGAGTTGTATTTTTTCCATACGCAGGTTACGTTCTCTAATGGGCCAAATCAGACTATATTTGAATATATCTCCCATATAGACCGATCTGGTGATTAAGTGTCTCAAACCGATAAAGGCCGTGTTTTTGGTACGATTTCGCTGAAATTTGAAACAGTGCGTTTTACTAAGGGCTCCGACATACGACCCGAATATTATGTACAACGTACCATATCTACATATAGCTGCCCTATAAACCGAGCTGCCTATTTAGGATCTTAAGTCCATAACAGGCGCATTTATTACCCGATTTCACTGAAATTCAGAACAGTGAGTTTTATTAGGCCCATCGACATCCTAACCATATGCGGTCCGGATCGGAATATAGTTGGATATAGTTGCCACATGGACCGGCTATTTTGGGTCTTAAGCCGATAGCAGGAGCATTTACTTGGTGAAATTTGGAACAGTCTTCTGTTCCGAATATGGTCCAAATCGCCCTATATTTCGATAAAGCTGCCATATAGACCGATTTTCAGCCTTAGGGTCTTTAGACCATAAAAGGCGCATTTATAATCCGATTTCGCTGAAATTTGAAATAGTTAGGTGCTTTCAAACGCCCAATATCCAAATCAAATATGGTTCAGATCGGATGATATTTAGATATAGCCCCCATATAGACCGAACTGGCGATTTAAGGCCTTAGGCCCTTTTAAGAGAAATTTATTACGCGATTTTGACGAAATTTGGGACAGTGAATTGTATTAGGCCACTCGACATTGTTCTTCAATTTGGCTCTGATCGGCCCAGATTTAGATATAGCTGCCATATAGACGGATCCGCCAATTTAAGGTCTTGGGCGCATAAAAAACACATTTATTGTCAGATTTTGTCAAAATTTGGGACAGTGAGTTGTGTTAGGACCTTCGATATCCTTCTTAAATTTGGCTCAGATCGGTCTAGACTTTGATATAGCTGCCATATAGACCGATTCCTCGATTTAAGGTCTTGGGCTCATAAAAGGCGCGTTTATTGTCCGATTTTGCCGAAATTTGGGACAGTTTGAAGTGTTAGGCTCTTCGACATCTTTATTCAATTTAGTTCAAATTGGTTCAGATTTGAATATAACTGCCGTATAGGCCACCGTAGCGCAGAGGTTAGCATGTCCGCCTATGACACTGAATGCCTGGGTTCAAACCCTGGCGAGACGATCTTTAAATTATCAGCTGTGATTATCCCCTACTAATGCTGGCAACATTTGTGAGGTATTATGCCATGTAAAAACTTCTACTCAAAAGAGGTGTCGCACTGCGGCACTCCGTTCGGACTCGGCTATAACAAGGAGTCCCTTATCATTGAGTTTAAACTTGAATCGGACTGCACTCATTGATATGTGAGAAGTTTGCCCCTGTTCCTTAGTGGAAGGTTCATGGGCAAAATTTGCAAATTTTTGTCGATTCAAGGTTTTGGGGCCATAAATGGCGCATTTATTGACCGATTTCGCTGAAATTTGAAACAGTGAGTTATGTTAGACTTTCGACATCCGTATCTTATATGTTTCAGATCGGTCTTTATTTGGATATAACTGCCAAAAAGACCAAAATTTGTTCTACAACGGAATTGAACGGAGGCTTGTATTTATTAAACCACTCAATGATCGCGCCAAATGTGGACCATATTTCAATATAGTCGCTATGGGTGCATAAACTATGCATTTTTCACCGGATTATGACGAAAGGTGGTTTTCATATAAACCCGAGGAGGTGGGTACCCAAAGTTCGGCCCGGCCGACTGTTTGTTTTTTCCAGTTTTTTCTCGATTTCTCATAATAATTCATTTTACAACTCCCATTTATGTACTTCCTCTAGCAAACAAATTTTAAATTCAATCATCTTGACATTTCTGTTTGTTTAAAATTTGCATTAAGGCGTAAATTATTTCAAACATTAAAGCATAACATTAGGCTCTAGGTATATTTCATATAAAACTTCACTTTTGTTCAAAATGAGTTTACTTGCGAAAGTATTTCCACAAAAAAAAAACCCCAAGAACCACAGACATGTTTCTTATGCCCCGTCCTTCCACAAAGTTCAAAAACCAACAAAAGTGTATTTTGGTTTTATGTATCCCCCCCAAGGCAAGCTGTATGCCTGAGCGATATGCTAAAACAAGAAACACTTTGTTGCCTGTATGTGGTTTTCGCATCAAACGGAAATTCATTGTAAGTGTATGGCCGGCATCTCTGTGTGTGGATATGCATTAGAATTCGGAAACTCTGCTTGGCTGGGTCTTAGTTTGGTATATGCACTCTCCCAAGAAAAAGGAAAGAAAAAAACTGGGTTTTATGTTTGCCTATGTGGCCGAGCAGCCGAAGAGGTATTCATGAAATTACCATAAATCTTAGATACAGCAAAAGCTTATGTAGTCATAGTCATACAGATTGTTCCGACACAAAAATATCCAAAGCAACCCAAAAAAAAACTCTAAACAAAACAAAAGTAAGTGGAAAGTCACGAGGGTGTAGTGATAAGTTTGCTAATATCTTTTTAATGGAGGATGAGAAATGGAAAGTTGAACTTTTTTCTTCATGGGTAACATCTGCTGGGTTTTTTCATGGTGGAAATGTGGATTTTGCCAATGATAAGGAACAAAATATGGGAAAAGTTTTGAAGGGAAATATTTTGAAATACACAATAGGATCATGCAAATGTTACATTCAAGTTTGATTTACTGTATATGTAAAGTTCTTCAATGCTTTGGTGGATATGATTTAACTTTACTTCCTTTTTAAAAATAATGTTGTGTTTCTCTATGGGCTCTTCTAAGGATGTGTGTAAATAGGCCTATTTACATAGGAAGTCAGGGGACAGTAATCTATGCTTGCTATAAGAAAAGAAATACGTTAACCGTAAGGCGTTATGACATTAATGGTAAGGCATTGAAATGTTAAATTGATTAAAAAATTTCCAAAATTCCGGTTGATGTTGGACCAATGCGAACAATGCAGAAGATATGCAGTAAGGACATTACAACAGATTCATAAAATGCCCAAAGGCAGAGCAATGAGAATCAAGCCTACAAGAGCACTAAAGGCAATTTTGGATTTCCAACCTACTAGGGCAAACAAAATCCAAATTTCCCCCAAACATTCCATTAAATATCAGGAGTAAAACTTCTGGCCGATTTCCGTTCAATGATAAGGGTCAACCATTTTATAGCCGAATTTGAACCGCGTGTCCCAGTGCGACACCTCTTTAGGGGAAGTTTTTACATGACTGTCATATCATTTTTATACCCTACACCACTACTGTGGTTCGGGGTATTATAGATTTGTGCGTTTGTTTGCAACGCTAAAAAGGAGAAGAGCTAGACCCATCGATAAGTATACGGATCGGCTTAGAATCACTTCCTGATTCGATTTAGCTATGTCCGTCTGTCTGTCAGTCCATGTATTATTGTAATCAAGGTACAGGTTGCATTTGTTGTCCGATTTTCACAAAATTTTGCATAGGTGTCTGTTTTGGTCCAAGGACGAACGCAATTGATTTTGAAAAAAAATCGGTTCAGATTTAGATATACCTCCCATATATATCTTTCATCCGATATGCCCTTTTAAAGCTGTAGGAGCAACAATTTTAATCCGATCTCTACCAAATTTGGCACGAAGTGCTTTTTGTGACGTTCCAATATGTTTGCAAAATTTCATCAAAATCGGTTCAGATGTAGATATAGCTCCCATACATATCATACATCCGATATGCCCTTTTAAAGCTGTAGGAGCCACAATTTTGGTGCGATTTCTACCAAATTTGGCACGAAATGCTTTTTGTGACGTTCCAATATGTGTGCAAAATTTCATCTAAATCGGTTCAGATTTAGATATAGCTCCGATATATAACTTTCTTCCAATTTGACCTATTTAGGCTGTAGATGGCACAATTTTGGAGCGATCCCTACTAAATTTGGCACGAAGTGCTTTTTTGAGACGTCCCAATATGTGTGCAAAATTTCATCATAATTGGATCAGATTTATATACAGCTCCCATATATATCTTTCATCCGAGTTATTAGGGAATCTCTGGTGCAACATTTAAGGGAGCTATATCTAAATTTTAAGGGAGCTATATCTAAATTTGAGCCTATTTCTATGAAATTCACCAATAATTTCGAGACATATAAGAGAACCCTTTGTGCAAAATTTCGTGAGAATCGGTTTACAAAAACTGTCCCATATCAGTTTCATCAAAATATGTTCCGATTTGGACCAAATACTAATAAGTACACTAGCTATATCTAAAAATAAACCGATCTGAACTATATACGACACGGATGCCGAAAAGCCTAACATAAGTCACTGTGCCAAATTTCAGTGAAATCGGATTATAAATGCGCTTTTTATGGGGCTAAGACTTTAAATCGAGATATCGGTCTACATGGCAGCTATATCCAAATCTGAACCGATCTGAGCCAAATTGACGAAGGATGTCGAAGGGCCTAACACAACTTACTGCCCCAAATTTTAGCGAAAACGGATAATAAATGTGGCTTTTATGGGCCTAAGACCCTAAATAGCCGGATCGGTCTATATGGGGACTATATCAAGATATAGTCCGATATAGCCCATCTACGAACTTAACCTGCTTATGGACAAAAAAAAATAATCTGTGCAAAATTTCAGCTCAATATCTATATTTTTAAAGACTGTAGCGTGAATTCAACAGACAGACGGACAGACCAACGGACATGTCTAGATCGTCTTAGATTTTTACGCTGATCAACAATATATATACTTCATAGGGTCGGAAATGGATATTTCGATGTGTTGCAAACGGAACGACAAAATGAATATACCCCCATCCTTCGGTGGTGGGTATAAAAACCCGTCTTCGGTCTTGACTTCCTGAGCCTCTAAAAGACGCAATTCTTATCCGATTGAAATGAAATTTTGCACGAAGTGTTCAATGTATGGTTCAAATCGCTCAATAACCTGATATAGCTGCCATATAAACCGATCTTGGGTCTAAAGGGCGCAATTCTTATCCGATTGGAAAGCAATTTTGCACGACGTGTTTCGCTATGACTTCCAACAACTGTGCTAAGTATGGTTCAAATCAGTCTATAACCTGATATAGCTGCCATATAAACCGGCCTTGGGTCTTGACTTCTTGAGCCTCTAGAGGGCGCAATTCTTATGCGATTGAAATGCAATTTTGCACGACGTGTTTCGCTATGACTTCCAACAACTGTGGTAAGTACGGTTCAAATCGATACATAACCTGATATAGCTGCCATATAAACCGATCTTGGGTCTTGACTTCTTGAACAACTAGAGGGCGCAATTCTAATCCGACGTGTTTTGTTATTATATCCAACAACTGTGCCAAGAAGTATGGTTCAAATCGGTCCATAACCTGATATAGCTGCCATATAAACCGATCTTGGATTTTGACTTCTTGAGCCTCTAGAGGGCGCAATTCTTATCCGATTTGCCTGAAATATTGTACGACGGATCCTCTCATAACCATCAACTTACGAGTTAATTATGGTCGGAATCGGCCTATAGCCTGATACAGCTCCCATATAAATCGATCTCTCTATTTTACTTCTTGAGCCCCCAAAGGGCACAATTCTTATTCGAATTGGCTGACATTTTACACATATCTCGATATCGCTCTAATAGCAGAGCAAATATTTTCTTTTATCCTTTTTTGCCTAAGAAGGATATGGCGGGAAAAGAACTCGACAAATGCGATCCATGGTGGAGGGTATGTAAGATTAGGCCCGGCCGAACTTAGCACGCTCTTGCTTGTTTCTATTTCATTTGTTCGGCTCACGAGTCTTGTCTCATTCGTCTACTGGTTTGCTTCAGGGTTCTTTCTTTGTCACTCTCTGTACGTTATTTATGAAACTTGCTGCAATGGGAATGTGCATTGATAACTATCGCAGGATAATCCAGGCGAATATATGTATGAGGGAGAGAGATTTCAGATCGGATACCTCACACGACCCTTCAGGTCAAGTGTGTGATATTTCGATTGAAGAAACTGTGGTATTATGATAGGTTTTACATTGAAGTTTCAAAAAACGAGTCCTCCTTGCGGCTGATGTGCAAGTTGTTTCTATACCACCACAGGTGTTCACAGTCGTCGATCTCGAAGAACAGGTTAATAACAACCAAGATGTGAACTGATGGACGGACTTGAAGTGTAAGGAAAAGATAAACTCCTTCTCTAAATGTGGAATAACGGGGAAGGAAAAGCAGACAGAAGAGGACCGCCATCGATAAACTTGATAACGCGAAGCCTACCACAGGCAAAACTCAACGGTCAAAGGATGTGCTAGATGTTATGTCGACAATGGGATGAGTGATTGACATCATAGAGAATAGATGTAATAAATCCATGCTCAGATTAAATACACGAGAGCTCCCAGATACATAAGAGCTGGCCGCAGAATAGAAATCTGATCAATATAGAAATCTGCCTTAATAGAAATCAGTAAGGAAGGCCAAAATTTTTGCAAAAATTTGGCAAGATGGATCAATAAATGCGCTTGCTGTGACTCTAGAAGTTAAACTAGGGCGATATACATATATATGAGAGCTATATCTTAATCTGAATCCGATTTCCATGAAATTCACCACTAATATTGAGAGTCAAGAGCAAATCACTCCTGCTGAATTTCGAGAAAATCGGTTAACAAAAGACCATTTTATAGCAATATCACTGCAAATCGGACGAACATATATATGGAAGCTATATCTAAATTGACTAAACTCCATGTATATTGTGGTAGTAGCCGAAGAAAGCGTTGTGAACTATTTTGGCAAGATTGGTCAATATATGTGCTAGCAGTGGTTCTAGGAGTGATAATTGCACGATCTAAATCTGAACCGATTTCCATGAAATTCACCAGTCACCAGTCGGAAGTCGTAAAAAATCCTTTCTGACAAATTTCAAGAGAATCGGTTAACAAATGACCATTTTATTGCATTGTTACTGAAAATCGGACGAACATATATATGGGAGCTATATCTAGATCTGAACCGATTTTTTCTAATTTTAATAGGCTTTGTCTCTAGGCCGAAAATCATGCCTGTACCAAATTTGAAGACGATCGGATGTAAACTGCGACCTGTACTTTTTACACAAATTAATATGGACAGAGGGACGGACAGACAGACGGAATCAGAAAATGACTCTGAGTCGATCGGTATACGTATCAATGGGTCCATCTCTCTTCCTTTTGGGTGTTACAAACAAATTCACTAAGTTATAATACACTGTACCACGGTAGTGGTGTAGGGTAAAAGGTAACAAAGAAATGTGGGAGGAACTAATAGAAGACATAAACCTATTAATTTTGCCTATTGTAGGATGAAGAAAAGTCAGCAAGCAAACCGGAATTCCATCATCAATGGGAACAAAAAAGTGTGGTATAAAAGTGTGGTTAGTGTTGTAGCGAGGTTAGTCCAGTAGCGTGCTTAGTCTAGTAGAATGGTAAGCCTAGTAGCGTGGTAAGTCCAGTAGCGTGGTTAGTTTGGTAGCTTGGTTAGTCTAGTAGCGTGGTAAGTGTTGAAGTAAGGTTAGTGTAATAGCGTGATTAGTGAAGTAGAGTGGTTAGTGTAAAAGCGTGGTTAATGTAGAAGCTTGGTTAGTCTAGTAGCGTGGTTAGTCTAGTGGCGTGGTTAACTTAGTAGCGTGGTTAGTCTAGTAGTGTTGGAAGTCTAGTAGCGTGGTTAGTCTAGTAGCGTGGTTAGTCTAGAAGCGTGGTAAGTGTAGAAGTGAGGTTAGTGTAATAGCGTGATAAGTGAAGTAGAGTGATTAGTGTAGAAGCATGGTTAGTGTAGAAGCATGGTTAGTGTAGAAGCCTGGTTAGTCTAGTAGCGTGGTAAGTGTAGTAACGTTGTCAGTATAGAAGCGATGTTAGTGTAGTAGCGATGTTAGTCTAATAGCGTGGTAAGTGTAGTAACGTGGTTAGTGTAGTAATGAGATTAGTGAAGGTTGCGTGGAAATTTCTATTCTATCAAAGAACTTGCATTGGAACGGGGTCAACTGATTCGATAGCATTATCAGTACTCATCAGCGGTCTATTCCAAATCAGCTCTCCAAATGAGTCATTCCCTGATGACACGGGATAGTCTACCCCAATCCTTAATGGCCTACCTCTTTGCTTCATGAGAACGACTCCTTCAGGGCATTCGATGGCTACAATTAGCAAAAGGGCGTCAAGGCCATTGGATGCTGTAATGAGAAAATATAGAAATCTCTCTCGACTTGCATTAGAAGCCTTGACCCCCTTTTGTCTTGGTATGAAGATAAAGCTGGTTCGATCAACCACATCGCCCGCTGCAAGACGTTGCGGGTGTGGTTCCCCCCTGCATTGAAGGGATAAGCTATAATTAAGCTGGTTAGAGTGCAGAATATGCATTCCCTAGCGGAGGATTGTGGAGGCCACCGTGGCGCAGGGGTAAGCATGTCCGCCTACGACGCGAACGCCCCATATTAATACTGGCTACGTATGGAGGCCACCGTAGGAAGACGTTAGCTTGTCTGCCTGTGACGCTGAACGCCTAGGTTCGAATCCTGGTGAGACCATCAGAAAATATTTTCAGCGTTGGTTTACCTCTCCTAATGCTTGCGACATTTGTAAGGTACTATGCCATGTAAAAACTTCTCTCCAAAGAGGTGTAGCACTGCGGTACGCCGTATGGACTCGGCTATAAAAGCAGGTCCCTTATCATTGAGCTTAAAATTTAATCAAACAGCACTCATTAATACATGAGAAGTTCCTTAGTGGAATGTTTATGGACAAAATTTGCAATTTACATATGTGAGGTATACTGCCATGTTAAAACTTCTCTATCAAGTGGAGTTGCTATGCAGCCCGCCGTTCGGAATCGTCATAAAATGCAGGTCCCTTACCATTGAGCTTAAACTTTAATCAGACTGCACTCTTTGATATGAGAGAAGTATCCCCGGTTCCATAATGAAATGTTCATGGGAAATTTAGCGGCGGAGGATTTGACGATTATTAAGGCCGAGCGAGGGGAAATCGCATGGATATCTGGATCAGTGTTGGTTCAGAATCTTAATAACTCCTAAAGTCTTCGCTAGGATATATGAAGTTAAGCTTAAACAACATGGGAATGTTACTGCCCACGAATGACGGCAACGCCGCCCAGAAGGCTAGAGGGCATGGGTTGCCTGAATTTAGTGCAGATTAACCTGCAGCACTCAGAAGCAGCCACCGACGAGCTACTTAGTACTTCGGATCGAGATGGCACTGACGTGGGCCTCGTCCAGGAACCATAGTTACGAGGCAACAAGGTTCGTGGAATCAGATCACATAATGGGAATCTCATATCATCCCAAAAAAGGGTTAGATCAGAAGCTGTATTGTAGCCAGTAGGGATTTGAACCCTACTCGGATTTCTCGTTTCAGCAACAAATATTAAACGGTAGTAGTCTTGGAGGGAGGCCACCGTAGCGCAGAGGTTAGCAAGTCCGCCAATGACGCTGAACGCCTGGGTTCGAATCCGAATTTTCAGCGGTGGTTTTCCCCTCCTAATGCTGGCAACATTTGTGAGGTACTATGTCATGTAAATACTTCTCTCCAAAGAGGTTTAGCACTGCGGTACGCCGTACGGACTCGGCTATAAAGCAGGTCCCTTATCATTGAGCTTAAAATTGAATCGAGCAGCACTCATTGATACGTGAGAAGTTTGCCCCTGTTCCTTAGTGAAATGTTTATGGGCAAAATTTGCATTTGCAGTGATCTTAGAGAGACCGCACAAACCATCACTGATCCTGGCTTCCATGTACCCATAGTCCGATGAAACAAACTCCCTTCAGACTCGGTCCGGACATTGGTCAGCTGGTCCGAAACCAAAGGGACATGGCCTTGTGCTCAGTAGAAGTTTATTAAATTAGTTACAAATCAAGGAATCCGACTCGATACAAAGCTGACCGATGGCGAGCAAATTCGGTAAACGAGGACTAATTTGAGGATAAAGGCGGAATGTAGACGACTGATGGCGAACATACGTGGGACACTCAAAGCAGGCGCAGACGTTTATTGAAGACATGCAATATATGAGAGAAAATATGGGGCCAGACAATGCAGATAGCATGCCCAACAAATTCCATGGTTCCAGTCTCAGTCACAGAGGACGGCAGTTTTTATGGTCATATCATCCCAACGGACTGTTGCGGAGCACTCAGCTTTTGTAACAGCTGAAATGGTTTCGGTAGACCTACATATCATGGGGCGATCCAGGGTCACCGTAGCAAGGTGCAACACCCACACTGACGAGAGTGAAATACAAAGGGATCATACACGGGAGATGGGAAAAACGGCGACGTCATCCATTACCTTACACCGATGGTTACTTACGAAAATTCCTACATGGAATGGGCAAATGTTCTTCAAGCAAGTGCATTTAGGAGGAGCTAGCAGTTAAAATTCCACCCGATACACTTTTTCAGATCAAATTGAAACCTAATTAAAAAGTAAACTTTTCAAATCACCGTTATAAAGAAATGGACCAGGCAGTTGAAAACAATCCTTGAAGATCATGCAACGCCCTCGTTTTAGCCACATGTGGCAAAGAGAAGATTTAAAGTTAATTTATAACTGAGCAACCCAACTCCAACAAAAAGGAAAGCATTGTGGATGGATGCTCTTTCCTTCTTTTGGCCTCCGATTATGTACAACTACATCAACAGACATTTGCATATCCATATGAGAATTTGCATAAAGGTTCGCAGTAATATACAAACAGCCACATATAAACACAGCATACTGACACAAACACATATCCCCATATACACATAAATGTATACAATTTGCATGTATATATGAAAACACCCAATGTACAAATTAATATTTTTCTTTGTCGACCCCAAGCCACCATTCATAATTCCCCCAGGCTCTATATCTGCAGCAGAAGTTTCATAATACATTGTCTGTATAAATCGAATACCCACACATACAAACAAACATACACTCAGCCTTACATACATATGCAAATTTCCATTAAATTCGATTATTTCACAAACAAATATTTGAGATTACATTGAATTACATTTGCCTTCATGCCTTCCTTCATCCATAACAACAAAATGCAAAGAATTTTTCTTTTGGGGCCTGGGTTCATTATATGAATTGAACCTCCTATCATGCCGGATCAGGTATGGTTATGATTACGATTATTATGATTATTCTGATTCACTTTTTTTTTTTCTTGAGCCTTGGCAAGCAATGAAGTTGCTGAGAATGTGCTGAAATATGTCCATACATATTTAATTAATTACAATTGGATTTCATCTTTCCGTATTCCTGTATCCTGTGTATGACAGGCAAATTGTGATCTTACTCAAAGGTGGGGGGGGGGGGGGGCAGCAAAGATTGAAGTTGGAGGCAAATAAATCCATTTACCCACAAATAAATGCAACTTAATTAAATGGGATTTGTGGTCCTGCTTATATTTGCCAAATAATCTTTGGGGCAAAAGGAAAAATTGTTAGCATTTCAATGACACATTTGATTGGAAGGAAATGTATGACGGATAATAAGGAATAATGATTCGTATTCGATGCGTAGTACCAGCCTCATCATATCCTTTATACACTCTACCAATGCTATCAGACAAAATATTGGGTTGCCCAAAAAGTAATTGCGGATTTTTTAAAAAAAAGTAAATGCATTTTTAATAAAACTTTGAATGAACTCTAATCAAATATACTTTTTTTACACTTTTTTTCTAAAGCAAGCTAAAAGTAACAGCTGATAACTGACAGAAGAAAGAATGCAATTACAGAGTCACAAGCTGTGAAACAATTTGTCAACGCCAACTATATAAAAAATCCGCAATTACTTTTTGGGCAACCCAATATATATCAAATATCAACTGCGTACATTTGAGTTATTTTTTAGCAGAATTCATGATGGTGAATTCCGATATTCTGCCTGGCCAAACTGTACACAGACAAAAATAATTCTAAACAAGTAAGAGCGTGCTTAGTTCGGCCGAGCCGAATCTTATATCACCTCCACCCTGGATCGCATTTGTCGAGTTCTATTCGCGGTAACTCTTTTTAGGCAAACAAAGAATATTGAATCAGAACTTTTATGCTATTGGAGCTATTTCAAGTTGTAGTGCGATTCGGATCAAAAATGAATGCTGAACATTGTAGAAGACATTGTGCCATATTTCAGTTCATTCCGATAAGAATTGCGCCTTGTAGGGGCTCAAGAAGCAAAATTGGGAGATGGGTTTATGTGGGAGCTGTATCGAGCTATTGATCGATTCAGACTATAACAAACACGTATGTTGGAGGTCAGGAGAGAAGCCGATGTACAACATTTCTGCCAAATTGGATAACAATTGCGCCCTCTAGAGGCTCAAGAAGTCAAGATCCCAGATCGGTTTATATTGCAGCTATATCAGATTATGAATCGATTTTAATCATACTTATCACAGTTAATGAAAGTTATAACAGAACACCTCATGCAAAAATTCAGCCAAATCGGATGAGAATTGCGCGCTCTATTGGCTCAAGAAGTCAAGATCCAAGATCGGTTTATGTGACAGCTATACCAGATTATGAACCGATTTGAATCATACTTAACACAGTTGATAGAAGAGATACCAAAACACTACGTAAAGATTTCAGTCAAATCGGATGAGAATTGCGCCCACTAGAGGCTCAAGAAGTCAAGACCCAAGATAGGTTAATTTTGGAAAAAATTGAAAATTTTTGCCCATGAACATTCCACTAAGGAACAGGGGCAAACTTCTCACATATCAATGAGTGCAGTCCGATTCAAATTTTAAGCTCAATGATAAGGGGCATCCTTTTTATAGCCGAGTCCGAACGGCGTGCCGCAGTGCGACACCTCTTTCCAGAGAAATTTTATACGGCATTGTACCTCACAAATGTTGCCAGCATTAGGAGGGGAAAACCACCGTTGAACATTTTTTCTGATGGTCTCGCCAGGATTCGAACCCAGGCGTTCAGCGTCATAGGCGGACATGCTAACCTCTGCGCTACGGTGGCCTCCAGATCGGTTTATAAGGCAGCTAAATCAGGTTATCATCTGATTTGAACCATACATGGCACAGTTGTTGGAAGTCATAGCGAAACACGTCGTACAAAATTTCATTCCAATCGGATAAGAATTGCGCCCTCTAGAGGCTCAAGAAGACAAGACCCAAGATCGGTTTATAAGGCAGCTATATCAGGTTATCATCCGATTTGAACCATGCATTATACAGTTGTTGGATATCATAACAAAACACGTCGTGCAAAATATCATTCCAATCGGATAAAAATTGCGCCCTCTAGAGGCTCTAGAAGTCAAGACCTAAGATCGGTTTATATGGCAGCTATATGAAAACATGGACCGATATGGCCCATATAAAATCCCATCCGACCTACACCAATAAGAAGTATTTGTACAAAATTTCAAGCGGCTAGCTTTACTCCTTCGAAGGTAAGCGTGTTTTCGACAGACAGACGGACGGCCATGGCTAGATCGACTTAAAATGACATGACAATCAAGAGTATATATACTTTATGGGGTCTGAGAAGCATATTTCGAGGTGTTACAAACAGACTGACGAAATTTGTATACCCCCATCCTATGGTGGAGGTTATAACAACACCATACCCGAATCTATGCAACAAAGCACATGTGGTGGCTGGTTAAAATATTTTTATATCCTACACCACCACTGTGGTACAGGGTATTATAACTTAGTGCATCTGTTTGTAACAGCCAGCAAAAAGAGAAATAAACCCATTGATAAGAATACCGATCAACACAGAATCACTTTCTGATTCTATTTAGCTATGTCCGTCTGTCCATGTTAATTTGCGTAACTATTCTTCAGTACGCCTGACTTATTTTCGTCATTGTCATGTTCATTGATTTCCTGTTTATTTAGTCACATTGTGCTGATTGCTTGTCCAAATTCCTTAGATAACATTTTTCTCAATTTTATTCAGTTTTTATACCCTCCACCATAGGATGGGGTATACTAACTTCACCACTCCGTTTGTAACACATCGAAATGTTGGTCTAATGCACCATCAGGTGTACATATTCCTGGTCGTCATGACATTTTAAGTCGATCTATCCATGTCCGTCCGTCTGTCCATCCATTTGGCCGTCCGTCCGTCTGCCTGTCGAAACCACGCTAACTTTCGCTAAATATGGTTCAAATCGGTTCATAACCTGATATAGCTGCCATATAAACCGATCTTGGGTCTTGATTTCTAGAGCCGCTAGAAGGCGTAATTCTTATTCGATTTGACTGAAATTTTGCACGTGGTGTTCTTGAATCCCTTTAAACAACTGCAATAAATATGATACAAATCGTTTCATGATATAACTACCATATAAAGCGATCTTGGGTCTTGACTTCTTGAGCTACAAGAGGGGGCAATTCTTATCCGATTTGGCTGAAATTTTGAGATGTTTTGTTATGACTTACAACAACTGTGCTTAGTATGGCGCAAATGGGTACATAACCTGATATAGCTGCCATATAAACCGATCTTGTATCTTGACTTCTTGAGCCGCTAGAGGGCGTAATTCTCATCCGATTTGTCTGAAATTTGGCATGAGATATTTTCTTATGACTTACAGTAAATGTGCTTATTATGGCGCAAATCGGTACATTACCTGATATAGCTGCCATATAAACCGGTCTGAAGCCTGGACTTTTTGAGCCTCTAGAGGGCGCAATTATCAACCGATTTGGCTGAAAATTTGCATAAAGTGGTTTTTATTGATTTCTAACAATTGTGTCATGTGTGGTCTAGATGGGTTCATACCCTGATATACCTCCTATATAAACCGATCTGGGATCTTGACCTTTTAAGCCTCTAGAGGACGCAATAGTCCATTACCGATGTGGCTGAAAATTTACATGAAGTGTTCCGGTTTGACTATCAATAACTGCGCCAAGTATGTTTCAAATCGGTTCACAACCTGATATACCTCCCATATAATCCGATCTCGGATCTTAACTTAGTGCGACTCTAGAGGGCGCAATTTTTATCCGATTTGGCTGAAATTTTGCATGAAGTGTTCTGGTTTGACCGTCAACAACTAGTATGGTCTAAATCGGTTCATACCCTGATATAGCTCCCATATAAACCGATCACGGATCTTGATTTCTAAAGCCGCTAGAGGGCGCAATTGTTATCCGATTTAGCTGAAATTCAGCATGAACGGTTTTGTTATGATTTCCAATAACTGTGCTAAGTATAGCGCAAATCGGTATATACCCTGATATAGCTCCCATATAAACCGATCACTGATCATGATTTCTTAAGCCGCTAGAGGGCGCAATTGTTATCCGATTTAGCTGAAATTCAGCATGAACGGTTTTGTTATGATTTCCAATAACTGTGCTAAGTATGGCGCAAATCGGTATATACCCTGATATAGCTCCCATTTAACCGATCACGGATCTTGATTCCTTAAGCCGCTAGAGGGCGCAATTGTTGTCCGATTTAGCTGATCTTTATCATGAAAAGTTTTTCCTCTTCCATTAAATGTGCCAAATAAGGTTTAAATGCGTTCATAACCTGATATAGCTATCGTATGAAACCATCGCCCGATTGTACTTCTTGCGCCTCTAGAGGGCGCAATTATTAAGCGATTTGGCTTAAATCTAGCACAAAGACTACCACTTTGGTTTCCAACAGCTAAACAAAGTATGACACCAATTGGCTCATAACTTGGTATAGCGCCTCTTATCCATAACAACTCTTATCCATTTTCTTTTGTTTGCCTTTAAAGAGATATCGGACAAATAACTCGACAAATGCGATCTATGGTGGAGGGTATATAAGATTCGGCCCGGCCGAACTTAGCACGCCCTTACTTGTTTTTCTTGTAAGACATTCGTCACATGCTATTGAATTTAAAAATAGTTATTGTCTACTTTTGATTATATAAACATACTAACATGCATTATTCATCCATATTTTCTTGGTATTTAATTTAAGCAAGACAGATGCTAACAGTTGTTTGTTTCTATTTTTGCTTTGTATTGCAAATATACATGGGAATATATGTACATATATATGCTCCGATGTTGATTATCCTTTTCCCCAAGAACAATTCTATTGATGTCAGTCCCTGAATATGTTTCGCTTTCAATTTGTTGCCAAAGCTTGGAAATGACAAGCAAAATATTTACTGTGTTGATGTGACATTGACATCTGTTGACTCTTTTGTTTTGTTCCAATCCATTTCAAACGAAAGGTGTTACATGTGTGTTAGATAAGACCTTTTCGGCAGCAACCATGCTTATATTTCCTTCACATACACACAGGCAACCACCCACGCCCATGTATGGCATACAGTATGGTTTCTCATCAAATGATTGCAAATTGACAATGACCAGTTGTGAGGGTCATGTGTGTGCGGTAGCTGGGAGAAGACAGAGAGGAAAATTCAATTTTCTGCAACATATTGAATTTTCCTTAATTAAATAGGATTATATATTGGGGACAATAGATAGGATGCTTGGTTGATAATCAATGATGATGTGGAAAATGGGATGCTATAGGGGGCTGAAGTGAATACAAAAATGGGGAAATATGGATATTGCTTCCTATATTTACTTGGAGGCCACCGTAGCGCAGAGGTTAGCATGTCCGCCTATGAGGCTGAATGCCTGGGTTCGAATCCCGGTGAGACCATCAGAAAAAATTTTCAGCGGTGGTCTCCCCTCCTAATGCTGGCAACTTTTGTGAGGTACTATGCCATGAAAAACTTCTATCCAAAGAGGTGTCGCACTGCGGCACGCCGTTCGGACTCGGCTAAAAAAAGGAGGCCCCATATCATTGAGCTTAAATCGGACTGCACTCAGTGATATGTGAGAAGTTTGCCCCTGTTACTTAGTGGAATGTTCATGGGCAAAATTTGCATTTGAATATTTACTTGGAGTATTGCATGAAAATCAAATTTTCTCTAAAATAAAATTTCTAGGTGATTTTCGCTAAAAAGGAAATTGCCAACAAATTTTTCCCAAAGAAAAAATTTTAATAAAATTTTCTCTTAGGATAAAATTTCCATGAAATTTTCTCTTAGGATAAAATTTCCATGAAATTTTCTCTAAATACAAAATTTCAATGACATTCCCTAGTTTGAAATTCTTTATACCTACACCCATGGCCATCAGGCACATGACACTTTTGGGGACAAAGATAAAATTTCCCATTAATGTCTTGCTAGTGATTTCATTTGATTGTTTCGCAACATTATGGCTGGCATACTTATAAGGCTTTGATAAGATTTAAAATGTCATTGTCTTCCTTTAGGCGCAAGCCAAACAAATGAACCTCAATGATTGTGCTACTTACGAACACCACTCCTGAAGTTCACTTTGCCATTGTCATGGCAGTTCGTTCTTTGTCTCATTTTGATGTACGCTATTTATGCTTGAATTATTATAATTTTCTTTGAATTTTTCCAATTAAAAGGCATATCTATGGCAGCATATTGGGTTTTGTCGTATGGTCATTAAGTTTATAACTTTGTCAACCTTTGTCTATAGAGTACAGTAGGTAAAGTCACTAAGGTAGTATGGGGTGGTGGTATTCACGCACCCTCCAGATTCTACTGTTTTGCTTCAGAATAGGTAGAGGTGTTTTTTTATGAGAGTTCATTACTTCTGTGTATGCATGCAAGCGGATACATTTGTCTCACATTTGTATAGCATTGTCCTTTCTCCTTTGTTGCATTGATGATTACTCGTTTGTGAAATCCTGCATACGTTAATAGAGAAAACAGGTTTTGCGCGTGTAGACTTCTTTTGTCCGTCCTTCTTTTAATTTTTTTGTTATTTTTTATTATTTAAATTCAAACAGAAATGTAATAAATTTGAACAAAAGCAATAGAAGCGATTTCATCTACGCAACAAATGTCCATCAAAAAAGAGGACTTTCGCTGTTTGTTGCATTCTCCAGGGGATGGACATGGTGATGGTTTTCAGAAATGCGTTGCCAGCAGCAACAGCAACATGGATTTTTATAGAACAAAAAAACAATATGAAAAAGCAAGAAAAAGCGTGCTATGTTAGTCCGCGCCGAATCTTATATACCCTCCACCATGGATGGCATTTGTCGAGTTCTATGCGCGGTAACTATTTTTAGGCAAACAAAGAATATTGAATAAGAACTGTTATGCTATTGGAGCTATATCAAGTTATAGCCCGATTCGTCCTGAAAGAAGCCTTTGTACAAAATTTCTGCCAATTCGGACGAGAATTGCGCCCTCTAGAGGCTCAAAAAGTCAAGATCCAAGATCGGTTTATATGGCAGCTATAACAGATTATAAGCCGATTTGAATCATTCTTAGCACAGTTATTGGAAGTCAAAACAAAACACCTCATGCAAAATTTCAGCAAAAATGGGATGAGAATTGCGCCCTCTAGAGGCTGAAGAAGTCAAGCCCAAGATCGGTTTATATGGCAGCTATATCAGGTTATGAACCGATTTGGCAGCTATATCAGGTTATGAACCGATTTGAACCTTATTTGGCACAGTTATTGAAAGTCATAATAAAATACTTCGTGCAAAATTTCAGTCAAATCGGACGAGAAATACGCCCTCTAGAGGCTCAAAAAGTCAAGATCGGTTTATATGGCAGCTATAACAGATTATAAGCCGATTTGAATCATACCTAGGAAAATTGTTGGAAGTGATACCAAAACACTACGTGCAAAATTTCATTCAAATCGGACGAGAATTGCGCCCTCTAGAGGCTGAAGAAGTCAAGACCCAAGATCGGTTTATATGGCAGCTATATCAGGTTATGAACCGATTTGAACCTTATTTGGCACAGTTATTGAAAGTCATAATAAAATACTTCGTGCAAAATTTCTATCAAATCGGACGAGAATTGCGCCCTCTAGCGGCTGAAGAAGTCAAACCGCATGATCGGTTTATATGGCAGCTATATGAGGTTATGAACCGTTTTGAACCATACTTGGCACAGTTGTTGGATATTATAACAAAACACGTCGTGGAAAATTTCATTTCAATTGCATAAAAATTGCGCCCTCTAGAGGTTCAAGAAGTCAAGACCCAAGATCGGTTTATATGACAACTATATCAGTTTATTGACCGATTTGAACCATACTTGGCACAGTTGTTGAAAGTCATAGCTGAAAACACATCGTGCAAAATTGCATTCCAATCGCATAAGAATTGCGCCCTCTAGCGGCTCAAGAAGTCAAAATCCAAGATCGGTTTGCTATGTCAGATTATTGATCGATTTGAACCATACTTAGCACAGTTGTTGGATTTCATAGCGGAACACGTCGTGCAAAATTTCATTCTAATCGGATAAGAATTGCGCCCTCTAGAGGCTCAAGAAATCAAAATCCAAGATCGGTTTATATGGCAGCTATATCAGGTTATGTATCGATTTGAACCATACTTGGCACAATTGTTGGCAGTCATAGCGGAACACATCGTGCAAAATTGCATTCCAATCGCATAAGAATTGCGCCCTCTAGAGGCTCAAGAAGTCAAGACCCAAGATCGGTTTATATGGCAGCTATATAAGGTTATAGACCGATTTAAACCATACATGGCACAGTTTGTTGGAAGTCATAACAAAACACGTCATGCAAAATTTCATTCCAATCGGATAAGAATTAAGCCCTCTAGAGGCTGAAGAAGTCAAGCCCAAGATCGGTTTATATGGCAGCTATTTCGAAACATGGACCAATATGACATAAAACCAACCGACATAAGAAGTATTTGTGCAAAATTTCAAGGGGCTAGCTTTACTCCTTCGATAGTTAGCGTGCTTTCGACAGACAGACGGACGGACATGGCTAGATCGACTTAAAATGACATGATGATCAAGAATATATATACTTTATGGGGTCTCAGACGCATATTTCGAGGTGTTACAAACAGAATGACGAAATTAGTATACCCCCATCCTATGATGGAGGGTATAAACAAAAAAAAACGGAGAATGAATTTCAACAAGGCATTGCAAATTGTGAGTACAAAAAGCAACGAGGTGGGAATGATGAGTGAAATTCAATCGTAGTGTTGACTGTGAAATATTTAGAAGAATATTTATGAAAATTTTGTCTTTAGAGAAAATTTCTAGGAAATTTAGTCTTTAGGGAAAATTTCTAGGAAATTTAGTCTTTAGGGAAAATTTCATGGAAATTTAGTCTTTAGGGAAAATTTCATGGAAATTTTGTCTTAAGAGAAAATTCCATGAATATTTTATCCTTGGAGAAAATACCATGGAAATTTTGTCTTTAAAAGGAATTTCAATGAAATTTTTTCTTCAGAGATATGTTCATTGTAATGTTGGCCTAATATTTCCAGGTGATATTGGGTTGCCCAAAAAGTAATTGCGGATTTTTTAAAAGAAAGTTAATGCATTTTTAATAAAACTTAGAATGAACTTTAATCAAATATACTTTTTTTACACTTTTTTTCTAAAGAAAGCTAAAAGTAACAGCTGATAGCTGACAGAAGAAAGAATGCAATTACAGAGTCACAAGCTGTGAAAAATTGTCAACGCCGACAATATGAAAAATCCGCCGACTATATACAAAGGGAATGACTTAACTTGTGTGGCCCAATCCTATAGGTGGAGTGTAAAAAGAAGACGATGAATACAGATAAAAATCCACAGTAGTAGAACAAAAAAGAAGATATGAGGCAGCCAATGCACGATGTAATAACCAAGACGCCCAGTAGGACCACAATAGCTCTCATTGACGAAACGGCTAAGTACTTGAAAGAAATTCAGAATGGCGAGAAGGCTTATTGCCATAAGGAAATCCAGGCACGGCAAGAGGTGCTGGCTCACAATCGTTGCCTTATATTCGCAATTACCGAGCAATGGCACAAATGGTGAGACTTCTAAAGGGCGATTTCTTAGCTATTAACTTTTTGGCAACACTGGTTTAAACATCTCACTCACGTTTCGTATTTTGTTTCACTGTCACACATCTTCAGTTTGAACTACAATTTAACCATGAATCGTCTTACAAACGAACAGCGCTTGCAAATTATTGAATTTTATTGTCAAAATGCGTGCTCTATCAAGAAAGTTTATAAATATATTGTATTATAATTATACCCTCCACCATAGGATGGGGGTATACTAATTTCGCCATTCTGTTGGTAACACCTCGAAATATGCGTCTAAGACCCCATAAAGTATATATATTCTTGATCGTCCTGACATTTTATTGGACCAATAATTCGAACTAGCCATGTCCGTCCGTCCATCCGTCCGTCTGTCTGTCGAAAGCACTCTAACTTTTGGAGGAGTAGAGCTAGCCGCTTGAAATTTTGCACAAATGGGCCAATTCGGTCCATGTTTTGATATAGCTGCCATATAAACTGATCTTGGGTCTTGACTTTTTGAGCCTATAGAGGGCGTAATTCTTATCCGATTTGGCTGGAATTTTGCACAAAGTGTTTTGATATCACTTCCAACAACTGTGCGAAGTATGGTTCAAATCGGTTCATAACCTGATATAGCCGCTATATAAACCCATCTGAGGTCTTGATTTCTTGAGCTTTTCGAAGGCGCAATTCTTATCCGATTTGGCATCTGTGTTTTGGTATCACTTCCAACATTTATGCGAAGTATGGTCCAAATCGGTTCACACCCTGATATAGCTGTCATATAAACCGATCTGGGATCTTGACTTCTTGAGCCTCTAGAGAGCGCAGTTCTAATCCGATTTGGCACAGATTTCGTACAAAGGCTTCTCCCATGGCCTTCAACATAAGTGTGCAATATGGTCTGGATCGATCTGTAGCTTGACACAGCTCCCATATAAACCGATCTCCCGATTTTGCTTCTTAAGCCCCGAATCGGGCTATAACTTAATATGGCTCCTCCTCCGTCCATATTCATTATTCTTTGTTTGCCTAAAAAGAGATACTGCGCAAAGAACTCGGCAGATGTGATCCATGGTGGAGGGTATATAAGATTCAGCCCGGCTGAACTTAGCACGCTCTTACTTGTTTTTTTTTTTTTGTTTACCTTTATAAAGTTACCAGGCAAAGAACTTGACAAATGCGATCCATGGTGGAGGGTACGTTTTTACTAATACTTCATATCTACTCAACATGATTCCTGTCAGATTCGCTGCCGATTTTTAAGCTCCTACTTAACACCAAGTGTGTTGTTTTTCGTCCGAAGCATTTGGTCTAGACTATCACTTTAGAGAAATTTCACGGAAATTATGTCTTTTGCCATTGAGTAAAATCTCATTTCCATCATTAAACGCACCTCGTTTCATGGAATGTATGCATACAATAAAAATACAAATCAAATTGGAATTTTTATTTCCATTTTATTTCCCTATCGTATTTCCCAACACAAAATCTGAAATGAAAACAAAGCCATGTCCAGCATTTTTTTCTCTCTCTCTCCTTGGTCTCTGGTACACCAGGTTTCATTTGTATTTCTGTGCAATGCCCTGGCAGTGAGGCTGGCATTCATGCATTCAGCCTGGTATCAGCAAGCATCATCAGTCACAGTGTAGATGGAATTTAATAAAACAAAAATCAATATGACATTTAACAATGAGGAAGATGAAGGAAAAGCAGCTGCGCTTTTATCATGAACAAAAGGACACGCACTAAGCGCGTGCCATTGTTGTCAACACAGGATGGTGTTATTGGTGTTGCTCAACTCCTCCTCATCATGGTCGTCGTCGGCGTGGTTGTGGCATTGATTCTGCAAACTCTGCTAAACTTGATTTAAGCCCATGCTTAATGGTCGTTGTGAGGTCGCTGTGTCGCTTGGTCACTCAATCCTAGAGCAGACACCAAAGTATGGGCAATCGGCTGAGCTTGCCATTAGGCCATTAGTCATTTGGCATTTATTAACATTTTTGATGAAGCTATTCTTTTATTCAGCCCGGAAAAGCGAACGCTGACACATCAACAGCAACAACAACGAAAACGGCAAAAAAGTGAACATTTTAAAATGGCATAAGCCCAGGCTGCCAACAACATCCCTGTGATCCTGTGTCCCTTTTGCTTTTTTGTCTGCATGTCTGTCTTTCTGCTTGCCTGTCTGTTGGTCTCTCTCTCTCTATATTTGTCAGATTGGCTGAGTCAAAATGGCTTTTGTTGAATTTGCATATATTAACGCAGCATAATGCTGCAGACAAAGGAGATATGGTTAACAGGCAGAGTTCAAAAACAGAACTTGGAATACAACCAAAAAAAATCAAATATTCGGACGATAATGACTTTGTTGTATACTACGCTACATAAAATTCATACACATAATGCGAATTGAGGGATAAACGGGCGGACTTTTACTTACTTTTACTTTGAAATTTGTTTACAAGCATTCAAAAGCAAAGTAAAAGGCGAGTCCTCTTAACGACACACAGTGGGAGAAAATCGAAAAAAAAACTTGTAAAAACCAGTAAGGAAAGACCAAAGTCGGGCGGAGCAGTGAACTCCATGCCAAATTTGGTAAATTGTGGCGACTACAGCCTTAAAAGACCATATCGGATGAAAGATATATATAGGAGCTATATATAAATCTGATCCGATTCTGATGCAAATTTTCACACATATTGCGACGTGACAAAAAGCACTCCGTGCCAAATTTGGTAAAGATCGGAATAAAATTGTGGCTCCTACAGCTTTAAAAGGGCATATCGGCTGGAAGATATATATGGGAGCTATATCTAAATCTGGACCGATGTCAATGAAAATTTGCACATATATTGGAACGTCGAGAAAAAGACTTTGCGCCAAATTTTGTGAGGATCGGACCAGAATTGTGCCTTCTACAGCTTTAAAAGGGCATATCGGCTGAAAGATATATATGGGAGCTTTATCTAAATCTGGACCGATTTCAAATAAATTTTGCACACATATTGCGACGTGACAAAAAGCACTTTGTGCCAAATTTGGTAAAGATCGGATTAAAATTGTGGCTCCTACAGCTTTAAAAGGGCATATCGGCTGAAAGATGTATATGGGAGCTATATCTAAATCTGGACCGATTTCGAATGTTAAAAAAAGACCTTGCTCCAAATTTTATAAGGATCGGACCAGAATTGTGCCTTCTACAGCTTCAAAAGTGCATATCGGATGAAAAATATATATGGGAGCTATATCTGAATCTGGACCGATTTCAAAAAAATTTAGCACACATATTGGAACGTCAAAAAAAAAAACTTCGTGCCAAATTTGGTAAAGAGGGGAGCAAAATTGTGCCTTCTACAGCCTTAAAAGACCATATCGGATGAAAGATATATATGGGAGCTATATATAAATCTGATCCGATTGTGTTGAAATTTTGCACACATATTAGGACGTCGAAAAAAAGACCTTGCGCTAAATTTTGTAAGGATCGGACCAAAATTGTGCCTTCTACAGCCTTAAAAGGCCATATCGGATAAAATATATATATGGGAGCTATATCTAAATCTGGACCGATTTCAAAGAAATTTTGCACACATATTAGGACGTCACAAAAAGTACCTCGTGCCAAAATTGGTAAAGATCGGATTAAAATTGTGGCTCCTACAGCTTTAAAATGGCATATCGGCTGAAAGATATATATGGGAGCTATATCTAAAACTGGACCGATTTCAAATAAATTTTGCACACATATTGAAACTTCGAAAAAAAGACCTTGCGCCAAATTTTGTAAGGATCGGACCAAAATTATGCCTTCTACAGCTTTAAAAGGGCATATCACCTGAAAAATATATATGGGAGCTATATCTAAATCTGGACCTTTTTCAAAGAAATTTTGCACACATATTGGAACGTCGAAAAAATAACTTCGTGCCAAATTTGGTAAATATGGGATCAAAATTGTGCCTTCTACAGCCTTAAAAGACCATATCGGATGAAAAATATATATGGGAACTATATATAAATCTGATCCGATTCTGATGAAATTTTGCACACATATTGGGATGTCACAAATAGCACTCCGTGCCAAATTTGGTAAAGGTCGGACCAGAATTGTGGCTCCTACAGCCTTAAAAGTGCATATCGGATGAAAAATATGTATGGGAGCTATATCTAAATCTGGACCGATTTCAATGAAATTTTGCACACACATTAGGACGCCGAAAAAAGCACTTTGTGCCAAATTTTGTAAAGATCAGATCAAAATTGTGGCTTCTAAGCTTTAAAAGGGCACATCGGATGAAAGATATATATGGGAGCTATATCTAAATCTGGACCGATTTTTTTTCAAAATCAATAGCGTTCGCCTTTGGGCTAAGAAAGAGACTTATGCCAAATTTTGTGAAAATTACAAAAATGAATGGACAGACAGACAGACGGACATAGCTAAATCGAATCAGGAAGTGATTCTAAGCCGATCCGTATACTTATCGATGGGTCTAGCTCTTATCCTTCTTAGCGTTGCAAACAAATGCACAAATCTATAATACCCTGTACCACCATGGTGGTGTAGGGTATAAATATGCCGTGTGAGCACGGGTTAGAGCTTGAAATTGGGATTGGTTAGAGCTGAGGTGTTAGCTGGATAGCTTGCAAAAGTTTAAGGTCCTAGGTGGTCCGGGCGCCTCTGGGCAGGTCACTAAAGTTGGTCACCTCAACATTTCGAAAAAAATTTTGGAGTGCCAAATCTTCATTTTTTAGAGCGATTTTCAAACTTCTTTTTTTGCTAGATGGGGCTCATTTGTGGTTCGATTTGCATTTTTATACCCATCACCGAAGGATGGGGGTACATTCCATTTGCAACACATCAAAATATCCATTTCCGACCCTATAAAGTATATATATTATTGATCGTCTTAAAAATCTAAGACGATCTAGCCATGTCCGTCTGCCCGTCTGTCCGGACGTCTGTCTGTTGTAATAACGCTATAGTCCTAAAATTAGAGATATTGAGCTGAAACTTAGCACAGATTCTTTTTTTGTCCAAAGGCAGGTTAAGTTCGAAGATGGGCCTATATCGGACTATATCTTGATATAGCTCCCATATAGACCGATCCGCCGATTGAAGGTCTTAGGCTCATAAAATACACATTTATTATTCTATTTTGCTGAAATTTGGGACAGATTTGGCCCGAATCGGTTCAAATTTGAATATAGATGCCATATAGACCGATCTTTCAATTTAATATCTTTGGCCCATAAAAGGTGCATTTATTGTCCGATATTGCCAAAATTTGGGACAGGGAGTTGTGTTAGGTCCTTCGACATCCTTCTGCAATATGGCACAGATCGGTCCAGATTTAGATATAGCTGCCATAAAGACCGATCTCTTGATTTAAGGCCTTGGACCCATTGTCCGATATCACTGAAATTTAGGACAGTGAGTTGTGTTAGGCTCCTCGACATCTTTCTGCAATTTGGCCCAGATCGGCCTAAATTTGGATATAGCTGATATATTGACCGATTCCTCGATTTAAGGTCTTGGGCCCATAAAAGGCGCATTTTTTGTTAGATTTCGACGAAATTTGGGACATTGAGTTGTGTTAGGCCCCTCGACATCTTTCTGCAATTTAGCCCAGATCGGTACCATATAGACCGATTCTTCGATTTAAGGTCTTGGGTGCATAAAAGGCGCATTTATTGTCCGAAGTCGCGGAAATTTGGGACAGTGAGTTGTGTTTGGGCCTTCGACATCCTTTTTCAATTTGACTCAGATTGGTTCAGATTTGGATAAAGCTACCATATAGACCGATCTCTCGATTTAAAATCTTGGCCCCATTAAAGAAGAAGCAGTGATAATCCAAGTTTCGAGGTGTATCCCACCACTTGATCTTTCCCTCGGGCTTTTGGTCTTCCCGGTTTGCGTGTACCACCGTGGTTGCCTTCAAGAGACTTCTTTGCTGGAGCATCTTCATCCATTCTGACAACATGATCTAGCCAACGCAGTCGTTGTATTTTGATGCGTGTAACTATGCCATGGTCTTCATACAGCTCGTGGTTCATACGTCGCCTATATTCTCCATTAACGCAAACTGGTCCATATGTTTGACGAATATTTGTTCTCTCAAATACTCCAAGCACTGCCTCATGTGCTATCACAAGTACCCATGCTTCAGAACCATATAATAGCACGGTTAGTATCAGTGTCTTGTATAGTGTAATCTTCGTCTGTCGAGAGATGGCCTTGTTTCTAAAATGCTTACTTAGTCCAAAGTAGCATCTGTTTGCCAGAATTATTCTTCGCTTTATCTCAAAACTGGTGTCATTCGTTTCGGTTACGATTGCGCCGAGGTAGATAAAGTTACTGACTGTCTCAAAGTTGTGGTTCCCAACTGTCTCCATTTTCTTTATCTGCTCGGTTGTACAAGGCGTTTTGGGAGTTCAAACCATCCATTTCGTCTTATTTCCATTCACTGCCAGACCCATTTTCTCTGACTCTCTTTCGATTCTTTCACAGGCTGCAGTTACTACTTCCGGTGACCGACCTATGGTGTCGATATTGTCGGCACAGGCGAGTAGCAAGTGTTCTCTTGTGATTAGTGTGCCATATCTATTCACATCTGCATCTCGTATAATCTTCTCCAACAGGATATTAAAGAGATCATACAATAGGCTGTCTCCTTGTCTGAAACCTCGTTTGGTATTGAATGTTTCGGAGAGATTCTTTCCTATTCTTACTGAGGAACGCGTATCAGCAAGATACCAAACTCAGACATGGCTTGAAATATCTTTGAACATACGTGGGGTATCGAAAGCGGCTTTGTAGCTTACAAAGAGATGGTAGTGTTGATTTGTCTTTCTCGGGTCTTTTTCAGGATTTGGCGCAGTGTGAATATCTGGTCCACTTTTACTCACAATGGATTTACCAGGTCTAAAGCCGCATTGATAGGGCCCAATTATCTGATTGACTTTTGGTTTAATCTTTCACACAGTACGCTCGGGAATATCTTGTATGCGATGGGGAGGAGTCTCATTCCTCTGTAGTTGGCACATTCCATATAGTCTCCTATCTAGTGTAGGGGACATAGTATGCTGAGCATACGAGCTGATCGTTCTCTACGCCTTATCAGCGTGTCGCCTCCGGTCTTAAATAGTTCAGCGGGTAACCCGTCGGCTCCTGCCGCCTTGTTGTTCTTTACTCGGATCACTGCTACTTGGACTTCATTCTGACTAGTATGTATTCTGCGGGATTGGTTCTGCGGTATCCTCGTCGCCGCCTAACAGTTGGTAAAATGTTCTCTCCATATCCTCAGCATGCTATCTGTGTCAGTTACCAGATTTCCTTCTTTGTCTCTGCAGGAGGATGTGCCTGAACCAAAGCCATCGGTTTGATGTTTAATTCTTTGATCTGACTCCTGCACATCTCAAATCGCTCACACTCACGTCTTTCCATTTCCTTTTTCTTCCTGCGGAATAGACATTTCTCCTCTCTCCTTTTCTACCGATACCTCTACTTCTTCTGGCGCGTCGCTACTGATTGCAAGGTTGCTCTATATACGCCATTCTTGGCTTTAGTAGCATTTCAACACTTTTAGTCATATCATGGAATTCTTGGAGGGGCGCCATTATATCATCGGAACAAGAAGTGTTTTCATCAAGCAGTTGGGTCAGTAGGGTGGAGTATGCCGCTGTCATCTGTTGTGATTGCAGCTTTTCAATGTCGAGCATCCGTGCAGTGTCAGATCGTACTTTCTTCGCCATGTTCAATCGGGTGCGAACCTTGGCTGGAACAGGTAATGATCCGAATCAATATTCGCTCCATCGTACATCTAACACGCTGGATGATTGCCTTGCTTTTTTTTTAGTACTATCCAGCAAAATTAGATGTTTGAAAATCGGACCAAAATGAAGATTTGGCTGGTCGAAAAATGTTTTCGGTATATTTTTTACTAGTTTTCGTTTTTGGTTATCTCCCACTGAAAAATATTTTGATTCCACTTCTAAGCTTCTTTGGATCCTTCTTTTTGACATTTTTAGCCACTAAAATTACACATTTCTCACGCCAGACTGTATGGGAACTACACTCATCGTTCTCACACCTCACCAAAATAGGTCTAGATAGGCCCTCACGAAAGTATCTCTGCATGACTACTTTCCTTTCTGCCATAGCATACCAAAGTTGTTGTAGAACCCTTATTCACAATCCTAGTGTAGGGTATGAATCCAACTCACACAAATCCTTCCAAGGGCTATGACATCTCTTTCGGACATTGACAATGGGCCAACCAAAAGTTGCACTCACAATCCTATACAACAGCATCATCACAAACTGGTGTCATTTCCATTTGAGGCCATACGTTTCATTTTAATGGTATTGCGACTTTGCCTTGCCTCCAGTTTTTCCCTAAATAATCCCATAAAGAAGTTTTCTTTTTAAGTTCATGCCAAAGGCAAAAGCAACAAAGAAAATGTCATCCATTTTCTATAATCTGGTTATGTGCGAATGCAAATGCTGCACAATTTGTGGTCATTCATATTGAGGTTTAAATGCTTACCACCCCAAAATAGAAGGACACACAAAGAGGTGGCAGAATTTGAACAAAGGTTTTGGAAAAAAAAGAAAAAAACAGGAAAGTTTTATTAAAATTGCTACGTCTGACATAGAGGGGTTAGTTTGCCATTAATCAAAACGAAAAACTAGTTTTATTACTAAATTGAAATGTTCCTCTAAGGGGGTAGTGAAGCAGCCGAGGGCAAGGGATTCAGATTTTCATTCACTTTCTCTGATTTTGTAATCATCATACCGCTTTATCAGTCCGATGTAAGTCATATCTGGTTAAACAGGTCTGGTTTAATTGTCCATCCGTCTGTTCGTCAGCTGCCAGTGTTATGTTGTATCAAAGGTTTGAGTGGGATTCGTTGTCTGATTCTCATCACACATGTAAGTTTTATTGATTTTTTATACCCACCATCATAGGATGGGGGTATACTAATCTAGTCATTCCATTTGTAGCACCTCGAAATTTTTGTATAAGACCCCTTAAAGAATATTTATATTCTTGATCGTCTCGACGTTCTGAGTCGATCTAGCCATGTCCGTCCGTCGGTCTGTCAAAATCACGACGACGGTCGAACGCGTAAAGTTAGCCTCTTACAATTTTACACAGATACTTAATATTGATGTAGGTCGTTGGGGATTGCAAATGAGCCACATCGCTTCAGATTTAGATGGGAACTATATCTATCGACTCAGAACGAATATAAATCGATCTGGCAATTTGACTTCTTGACCCCCTTGAAGCCACAATTTTTGTTCTTTCAACAACTGTATCAAGTACGGTTCAAATTGTTCAATAATCTGATATAGCATCTCAGCAAAAACTCTCATTACAAAATAACCAGAAAAGTAAGCTCATTCAAAAACTAATAACTACTTATTTTTAGGCATCGTTTCTAATTACTTTTACATGGTCCTAGGAGAAAAGTCCCACAGCTTTGCGGCAAGCCATTCGGACTTGCCAATAAAATGAAGGTCCCTCATCATTGAGGTTAACCTTGTAACGTACAGCACTCATTTTGCCCGCAGGATATTAATGGCATTTTTATCCTCTCCACCATAGGATGGGGGTATACTAATTATGTCATTCTGTTTGTAACTCCTCGAAATTTTCATCTCAGACCCCATAAAGTATATATTGGGTTGCCCAAAAAGTAATTGCGGATTTTTAAAAAAAAAGTAAATGCATTTTTAATAAAACTTAGAATGAACTTTAATCAAATATACTTTTTTACACTTTTTTTCTAAAGCAAGCTAAAAGTAACAGCTGAAAACTGACGGAAGAAAGAATGCAAAAACAGAGTCACAAGCTGTGAAAAAATTTGTCAACGCCGACTATATGAAAAATCCGCAATTACTTTTTGGGCAACCCAATATATTCTTGATCGTCATGTCATATTAGGTCGATCTAGCCATGTCCGTCCGTCTGTCCGTCCGTCCGTCTATCTGTCGAAAGCACGCTAACTTTCGAAGAAATAAAGCTAGCCGCTTGATATTTAGCACAAATACTTTTCATTAGTGTAGGTCGGTTGAGATTGTAAATGGGCCATATCGGTCAACGTTTCGATATAGCTGCCATATAAACCGATCTTGAGTCTTGACTTCTTGAGCGTCAAGAGGGAGCAATTCTTATCCGATTTGACTTAATTTTTGCAGGTGGTGTTTTGGTATCACTTCCAACAACTGCGCTAAATATGATTCAAATCGGTCCATGTTTTTATATAGATGTCATATAAACCGATCTTGGGTCTTGGTTTCTTGAGCCAATAGAGCGCGCAATTCTCATCCGATTTGTCTGCCGAAAGCACGCTAAATTTCGAAGGAGTAAAGCTAGCCGCTTGAAATTCTGCACGAATACTTCTTATTAGTGTAGGACGGTTGGGTTTGTAAATGGGCTATATCGGTTCATGTTTTGATATAGCTGCCATATAAACCGATCTTGGCTCTTGACTTCTTGAGTCACTAGAGGGCGCAATTCTTATCCGATTTGGCTTAAATTTTCCATGAGGTTTTTTGTTATGATTTCCAATAACTGTTTTAAGTGTGGTTCAAATTCGTCCATAACCTGATATAGCTGTAATATAAACCGATCGGGGGTCTTGACTTCTTCAGCCACTAGAGGGCGCAATTCCTATCCGATTTGGCTGAAATTTTGCATTAGGTGTTTTGTTATGACTTCCAACAACTGTGTTAAATATGATATTCATATTGGCTGAAATTTTACACCACGACTTCTACTATGGTCTCCAGCATTCAGTTCAATTATGGTCCGAATCGCGCGATAACTTGATATTATAGCTCCAATATCATAGCATTTCTTTCATTTAATCCTTTTTTTTTTGCCTAAAAAGAGATACCGCGAAAATAACTCGACAAATGCGATCTAGGGCAAGATTCGGTCCGGCTGAACTTAACACTAATTTGCAAATTTTGTCCATGAACATTCCACTAAGGAACAGGGGCATACTTCTCATGAATCCATCCATGAGTGCAATCCGACTCAAGTTGAAGCTCAATGATAAGGGGCCTCCTTTTTATAGCCGAGTCCGAAAGGCGTGCCGCAGTGCGACACCTCTTTGGAGAGAAATTTTATATGGCATAGTACCTCACAAATGTTGCCAGCATTAGGAGGGGAAAGCCACCGTTGAAAATTTTTCTGATAGTCTTGCCAGGATTCGAACCCAGGCGTTCAGCGTCATAGGCGGACATGCTAACCTCTGCGCTACGGTGGCCTCGTATTTACTTTATTTTATTTTATTTCATTCAATTTCATTCCACTTCATTCTATATCATTTCAGTCCATTTCATTCCATTTCATTTCATTCCATTTCATTTCATTCCATTTCATTCCATTTCATTCAATTTCATTCCACTTCATTCTATTTCATTTCATTTCATTCTATTTCATTTCATTCCATTTCATTTATTATACCCACCACCGACGGATGGGGGTATATTCATTTTGTCATTCCGTTTGCAACACATCGAAATATCCATTTCCGACCCTATAAAGTATATATATTCTTGATCAGCGTAAAAATCTAAGACGATCTAGCCATGTCCGTCCGTCTGTCCGTCTGTCCGTCTGTCTGTTGAAATCACGCTACAGTCTTTAAAAATAGAGATATTGAGCTGAAATTTTGCACAGATTCTTTTTTTGTCCATAAGCAGGTTAAGTTCGAAGATGGGCTATATCGGACTATATCTTGATATAGCCCCCATATAGACCGATCCGCCGATTTAGGGTCTTAGGCCCATAAAAGCCACATTTATTATCCGATTTTGTTGAAATTTGGGGCAGTGAGTTATGTTAGGACCTTTGACATTCTTTGTCAATTTGGCTCAGATCGGTTCAGATTTGGATATAGCTGCCATATAGACCGATCCTCCGATTTAGGGTCTAAGGCCCATAAAAGCCACATTTATGGTCCGATTTCGCTGAAATTTGGGACAGTGAGTTGTCTTTCGCCCTTCCACATCCTCCGTCAATTTGGTCCAGATCGGTTCAGATTTGGATATAGCTGCCATATAGACCGATCCTCCGGTTTAGGGTCTTAGGCCCACAAAAGCCACATTTATTATCCGATTTTGATGAAATTCGGGGCAGTGAATTGTGTAAGGCCCATCGACATCCTTCGTTAATTTGGCTCAGATCGGTCCAGATTTGGATATAGCTGCCATATAGATCGATCCTCCGATTTATGGTGTAAGGCCCATAATAGCCACATTCATTATCCGATTTCGCTGAAATTTGGGACAGTGAGATGCGTTAGGCCCTTTGACATATTTCTTCAATTGGGTCCAGATCGGTTTAAATTTTGATATAGCTGCCATATAGACCGATTTCTTGATTTATGGTTTTGGGCCCATAAAATGCTCATTTATTGCCCGATGTCCCCGAAATTTGGAACAGTGAGTTAAGTTAAGCCCCTTGACATACTTCTGCAATATCGCACAGATCGGTCCAGATTTGGATATAGCTGCCATATAGACCGATATCTAGGTTTTAGGTTTTGGGACCATAAAAGACGCATTTATTGTCCGATGTCGCTGAAATTTGAGACAGTGAGTTTGGTTAGGCTCTTCGACGTCCTTCTTCAATTTTGCCCAGATCGGTCCAGATTTGCATATAGCTGCCATATAGACCGATCTCTGGATTTAAGGTTTAGGGCCCATAAAAGAGGCATTTATTGTCCGATTTCGCCGAAATTTGGGACAGTGCTTAGTGTAAGGCTCTTCGACATGTTTATGCAACTTGGCCCAAATCGGTCCAGATTTGGATATAGCTGCCATGTAGACCGATATCTCGATTTAAAGTCTTGGCCCCATAAAAGGCGCATTTATAATCCGATTTCACTGAAATTTGACACAGTGCCTTATGTTCGGCTTTTCGACATCCGTGTCATATATAGTTCAGATCGGTATGAGGTATATGAGTATAAGGTATGAAATTTTCACCGAATTTTGATGAAAGGTGGTTTACATATATACCCGAGGTGGTGGGTATCCAAAGTTCGGCCCGGCCGAACTTAACGCCTTTTTACT
The DNA here is from genome assembly GCF_963082655.1 of Stomoxys calcitrans. NCBI lineage: Eukaryota > Metazoa > Arthropoda > Insecta > Diptera > Muscidae > Stomoxys > Stomoxys calcitrans. The sequence continues at coordinate 20,038,550 of NC_081554.1, read as the reverse complement.
TGTTTTATTTTATTTTATTTTATTTTATTTTATTTTATTTTATTTTATTTTATTTTATTTTATTTTATTTTATTTTATTTTATTTCCTCTCCATTAGCTTCAAGAATTTTTGTAACAAGATCTTACCAATGCAGCACGTTGTTCATATACAGGCACAGGTAGTACCAGCGTTGTCCCAAAATTGTCGGAAAATGTCAAGGTCAAGAAATTTTGGGACATTGAAGTTAAACTACTAGTGACTATTTTACTGTTACAGTGAATTTCCATTGGCTGCCTGCCTCTTCTTATCGTGATATCACGGTTATAACACTCTTTCTCTCCTTTTGTTTATCTCAACCAAATGACCAATATTCCTTTTCTCGTTTATTTAATCGTTGCCCAAATGAAAGGGCATAACTCTTATACTTCTCATCTGACACTATTCTCTTTAAATAAAATATGGCACAATTTTTAAGTCCTCAATGAGCCATTTCTACCGAATGAGTTCCTCTTTAGGCCATTCTGAAAGTGTCAAACTGCCAGTTGAATAATCAAAACTAGTTTCTAAAAAGCTTTTAGTTTTGATTCATTTTGTTTGATTACACACACATTAAATAAATTACAAAAAACACATTTTCTACTTTGCTGGAAAAGTAATTGTATGTAAGGACAAACACCCTCACTAGCACCAACTAATTCTCTGCACATGATTACCCAAGACCCAGGCAACCACTTGTATTTACAACAACAAAAAGAAATTTAATTAAAAAAATATTTTCAAAACTAAACTGACACAATCCTCCTAGCGAAGCAATAAAAAAGAATGTCAACTATGTTTTCTCTAGGCAGCAATGGCATCGAGCGTTTTGACATCCTCCCTCTAAACCATTACACTCTCCCCCTTCCCATGCATGGTTATGCAGGGCGAACTAGTCAACAATTTGGCATCTTTGAAAAGCATGAAACTCTCCAACCATAAAAACAAAAAAAAAAAAAGCGAAGAGAAAATATCGAACGAAAAGACAAACCGCATCACAACCCACATAGCTTAGATCTTTAAATTCACCCCATCCATTCTAATTCGGACGCCCCCACTCAATGTACTGTGGTTGATGCTAAGCGAAACTAGTTGGTTGTATAGGTTTGTTCTGTGTATGTGTAACTTTCATTACTGCCAAGCTCAGGGACTTGTTTCATAAAACCCAAAGTGACACTCACAAAAACGCCCATTCCGTGCATCCTCTCCTGTGGCAATGAAGGCAGGGAGAGCAATCAAAATATTCTATGCAACAAAGTTATTATCAGTGATGTCAGTCATTCCGTTTTGGTATGTTTCAGCATAAATTTCGATGTTATTGAAAGCGGATGGCATAGCACAAAACGAGGAAGGTATGAAAATTTGTAACACAATAACATAAAATAAAATAAAATAAAATAAAATAAAATAAAATAAAATAAAATCAAATCAAATCAAATCAAATCAAATCAAATCAAATCAAATCAAATCAAATCAAATCAAATCAAATCAAATCAAATCAAATAAAATAAAATAAAATAAAATAAAATAAAATAAAAAAAAAATAAAATAAAATAAAATAAAATAAAATAAAATAAAATAAAATAAAATAAAATAAAATAAAATAAAATAAAATAAAATAAAATAAAATAAAATAAAATAAAATAAAATAAAATAAAATAAAATAAAATAAAATAAAATAAAATAAAATAAAATAAAATAAAATAAAATAAAATAAAATAAAATAAAATAAAATAAAATAAAATAAAATAAAATAAAATAAAATAAAATAAAATAAAATAAAATAAAATAAAATAAAATAAAATAAAATAAAATAAAATAAAATAAAATAAAATAAAATAAAATAAAATAAAATAAAATAAAATAAAATAAAATAAAATAAAATAAAATAAAATAAAATAAAATAAAATAAAATAAAATAAAATAAAATAAAATAAAATAAAATAAAATAAAATAAAATAAAATGAAATAAAATAAAATGAAATAAAATAAAATAAAATAAAATAAAATAAAATAAAATAAAATAAAATAAAATAAAATAAAATAAAATAAAATAAAATAAAATAAAATAAAATAAAATAAATTAAAATAAAATAAAATAAAATAAAATAAAATAAAATAAAATAAAATAAAATAAAATAAAATAAAATGAAATGAAATGAAATAAAATGATATAAAATAAAATAAAATAAAATAAAATAAAATAAAATAAAATAAAATAAAATGAAATGAAATAAAAAAAAAAAAAAAAATAAAATAAAATAAAATGAAATGGAAGTAAATGAAATGAAATAAAACAAGTAAAAAGGCGTTCAATTCGGTCGGGCCGAAATTTGGATGCTCAACACCTCGGGTATATATGTGAACTACCTTTCGTCATAATCCGGTAAAAAATGCATATATATACCCCATAGCAGCTATATCGAAATATGGTCCGATTTGGAACAAATTCGGCAAAGACATTTAGAGGTCTAATAAATACAAGTCACTATTAAATTTTGTCTTTTTGGTAGCTATATCCAAATATAGACGACACGGATGTCGAAAAGCCTAATATAAGTCACTGTGTCAACTTTAAGCCCAAGATTTTAAAGCGAGAAAACGGTTTATGTGGCAGGTATATCCATATCTGAACCGATCCTAGCCAAACTGCAGAAAGATGTCGAAAACACAACTCACTATCTCAATGGCAACTGCATTGAAATCTGGACCAATCTTAAAGCGACATCGGACAATAAATGCGCATTTTATGGGCCTAAGACGCCAAATCGGAGCATCGGTCTATATGGCAGCTATATCAAAATATGGACCGATCTGAGCCAAATTAAAGAAGGATGTCGAAGGACCTAACACTGTCCCAAATTTCAGCAAAATCGAATAATAAATGTGGCTTTTATGGGTCTAAGACCCTATATCGGAGGATCGGTCTATATGGCAGCTAAATCCAAATCTGGACCAATCTGGGCCAAATTGACGAAGAATGTCGAAGGGCCTAACTCAACTCACTGTCCCAAATTTCAGCAAAATCGGATGATAAATCTGGCTTTTATGGGCCTAAGACCCTAAATCGGCCGATCGGTCTATATGGGGGCTATATCAAGATATAGTCCGATATAGCGCATCTTCGAACATAACCTGCTTATGGACGAAAAAATAATCTGTGCAAAGTTTCAGCTCAATATCTTTATTTTCAAAGACTGTAGCGTGATTTCAACAGACAAACGGACAGACAGACGGATTAGATTTTTACGCTGATCAAGAATATATATACTTTATAGGGTCGGAAATGGATATTTCGATGTGTTGCAAACAGAATGGCAAAATGAATATACCCCCATCCTTCGGTGGTGGGTATAATAAAATAAATAAAAAAAAATAAAATTAAAAAAAAAGTTTAATAAAAACAAAACAACTTTAAGTTCAGCCTGGCCGATTCTTTGATACCCTTCACCATTGATTGCATTCCTATGGGTTATAAGTCCTTCGACAAATATTCTCTCAGATGTCAGCTTATACCATCCCCACATCATCTGGCTTTCCTCACACTTTTCCACCTACCCCCCTTTACAATTTGTATGCATAGTCCTTAAAAGTTCACTTCTTTCCATATTCCAGGTGGATGAATCCATGCATGAGCTACGAACTGAATTTAGTTTTTTTTTGGGGGTGCTGTTATTCCCTTGTCATTTTCTGCTTACAACCTTAACTCAGTTTACATCTTCAACGTTCAGAGGAACTCATACTGCTGACAAAGACAAAGGATGAGGAATCCGGAGGATGTTCTCGGCTGGCTAGTTATGAGGGATGAACACACAAAAACTTTGGCAAAAATTAATTGCATGCAAATATTGAAATAGAACGAAAGCAAACAACAAATTTTCTGATTGTTTAGGTTCATAAATTTCCTGGAAAATACTGTATGAATTCATGGCGCACAGTTGAAGTTGAGGAAAATTGAAAATGTTTACAAAGTGAAATTATACACCATGCAAATGGGAAAAGCAACATTGCCCCAGGGCAGGCGAATAAATGAGCATTGAAACAAAAATGCGGAATAAAAATTCCAGTAAAGAGTTTATTAAAATACAAGTAAAACCAAAAAACAAACAAAGAGATATATGGTAAAAATGTTCCTAGGCAGTCATCTCTAATAACTCAACTGGCACAACAGTGCTGTGCCCCTTATAATCCAATGCGAGGGATCTGTCTGAGGATTACACTCCAACAACATGGCCACCACAAAATTTGTACTATGCCCTGTGGTGGAAAGCACACCTCTGCGTTCAGCCGTCTTATAGAGGGGACACACATAGACATGTCGTTCCTTCAGTTCTGACTTCTTTACCGGTTTCATCCATATCAAAGGCATGCGATCAAATAATTCTCTTGGCAGTGATTCGGCCAAAAAGTTGCCTTCACGATCCCATCTGGCTCCTTCCAAAAATACACCATAGACATAGACACCATCTTCGGGAGCCACCATGGTAGCCACCTGGTCTTCTTCGATGCGTAAAACTTCGTAATCGAAAACCAATAAATCAATGGGTATGACATATTTTCGTGCGAAATTCTGTTGGGCTCCTGTCAAAAAGGCTTGAGTAAAGAAAAAGCCAGAAAGCCAAAAGGTTGTGGGTGGACCTTCATCATACCATTTCTGTAAAGAGAGAAATTAAATTATGCCATCGTTAATTGAAGTTTCCCAAAACATTTATTGAACGAAAAAAAAACCACTGTTCTAAGCATAGATTTTATGATATCACAAAAACATACTCGTAAATTAACCATATTGTGGCATGGTGTAATAAGATAAGACATAACATTAAATTTAGTTTGTTTTCCTAAATTTTACCACCCCCAACCATCAATGCTAACGATATATGTAGAACAACACTAGCCTACAAAAATTCAAAGGGGCTAACATGTCTAAGAATTTTTTAAGACAGTTGGATGCTACTACTGCTAGACAGTCGGCCACCATTGCAAGAGAGTTTAATAAAGAAATGTCGGTGAGGTTTTTATACACACCACCGAAGGAGGGGGGTATTTTCGTTTTGTCATTCCGTTTGCAACATAACGAAATATCCATTTCCGACCCTATAAAGTACATATATTGGGTTGCCCAAAAAGTAATTGCGGATTTTTTATATAGTCGGCGTTGACAAATTTTTTCACAGCTTGTGACTCTGTAATTGCATTCTTTCTTCTGTCAGTTATCAGATGTTACTTTTAGCTAGCTTTAAAAAAAAAGTGTAAAAAAAGTATATTTGATTAAAGTTCATTCTAAGTTTTATTAAAAATGCATTTACTTTCTTTTAAATAATCCGCAATTACTTTTTCGACAACCCAATATATTCTTGATCAGCGTAAAAATCTATGACGATTTAGCCATGTCCGTCCGTCTCGGAAAGACTGTCACGCTACAGTCTTTAAAAATAGAGATATTGAGCTGAAACTTTGCACAGATTCGTTGTTTATCCATAAGCTGGCTAAGATCGAAGATGGGCTATATCGGACTATATCTTGATATATCCCCAATATAGACCAATCAGCCGATTTAGGGTCTTACGCCCATTAAAGCCACTTTTATTATACGATTTTGCTAAAATTTGGGACAGTGAGGTGAGTTAGGCCCTTCGACATCGATCTTCAATTTGGCCCAGATCGCTCCAGATTTGGATATAAATTTGGCTGTCATATAGACCGATCTCTCTATTTAAGGTCTTGCGCCCATAAAAGACGCATTTATTGTCCGATTTTGCCAAAATTTGGGACAGTGAGCTGTGTTAGACCCTTCGCTGACCCTTAGCTGGCATATGGACCGATATCGCGATTTAAGATTTTGGATCCATGAACGGCCCAGTTATTGTTCGATCCACCGATTTGGGGTCTTAGGCCCATAAAAGCAACATTTATTACCACATTTTGCTGAAATTTGGGACAGTGAGTTGTGTTAGGCCCTTCGACATCGATCTTCAATTTGGCCCGTATCGGTCCAGATTTGGATATAACTGTTATATAGACCAATCTCTCGATTTAAGGTCTTGCGCCCATAAAAGGCGCATTTATTGTCCGATTTTGTCAAAATTTGGGACAGTGAGTTATGTTATCCCCCTCGAAAAGCTTCTTCTATATGGCACAGATCGGTCCAGATTTGGATATAGCTGCCATATAGACCGATCTCTTGATTTACGGTTTCGGGCCCATTAAGGCGCACTTTTTGTCCGATGTCGTCGAAATTTGGGACTGTGACTTGTGTTAGGCCCTTCGACATTTTTCTGCAACTTGGCCCAGATCGGTTCAGATTTCAATACAGCTGTCATATTGACCGATCTCTCGATTTAAGGTTTTGGGTCCATAAAAGGCGTATTTATTGTCCGGTGTCAACGAAATTTGGGACAGTGAGTTGTGTAACGATCTTCGACATTCTTCTTCAATTTGGTCGGTTAAGATTTGGATATAGCTGGTATATGGACCGATCTCACGATTTAAGTTCTTGGCCCATAAAAGGTGCATTTATTTCCCGATGTTGCCGAAATGTAGAATAGTGAGTTGTATAAGAGCCTTCGACATTTTTCTGCAACTTGGCCCAGATTGGTTCAAATTTGGATATAGCTGTCATATAGACGGATCTCTCGATTTTAGGTTTTGATCCCATAAAAGATGTATTTATTCCCCGATGTTGCCGAAATGTAGGATAGTGAGTTATGTAGGGGCCTTCGACATTTTTCTTCAATTTGGCTCAGATCGGTCCAGATTTGAATATAGCTGCCATATAGACCGATCTCTCGATTCAAGGTTTTGGGCCCATAAAAGCGCACTTTTTGTCCGATGTCGTCGAAATTTAGAACAGAGCGTTAAGTTAAGCCCCTCGTCATATTTCTTCAATTTGTCGCCGAAATTTGGAACAGTGAGTTGTGTTGGGCCTCTCAACATCGTTCTACAATTTGGCCCAGATCGGTTCAGGTTTCGATAAAGCTGCCACATAAACCGATCTCTTGATTTAGAGTCTTGGCCCCATAAAAAGCGCACTAATAATTCGATTTCACTGAAATTTGACACAGTGACTTATGTTAGGCATCGACTTCCGTGTCGTATATGGTTCAGATCGGTCTATAGTTCTAAAATTCTCAACTGGAAAGCACTACAACCAACTTTAAACACTCCATAGGCAGGCATTTCAAAAAAAAATAATTTTTGTGTTTTGGTACATCCTAGTGTACATCCAATAAATCATCTTTGGGGTAACTCCTCACGTCTTACTAAACATCCTTCAATAGCATAAAGAGCACAGCATCTCACTGTTACTAAATTAGGAAATCCGTGCTACTTACAAAATACTTAATTGTTTTCCATAGCACGTCCTTAAGTTGATTCATGTCTAGTATTGTGTCTCCGCCCTAGTTCAGGTCTCTGCCAAACCCAAAAGTCGGGCAATGAGATAGGAAATGCTCCAATGTCTCATCATCTTCCCCGCATGCCTCGAAAGGTTTCGGGCTAACCAACCTTTTTGACGGCAGTCCTCTGACCTGTCAAATCGTCTGATCTTTCATTCCCCCTTACTTCGCTGTGGGATGGAACCAAACGATGCGGATAGTGCCATCCTCAGGAAAAGCAATAATTTCCTTTTTTACTCTAAGGCTGTTTGTGACCCTGATGGGCAGTTTACAATCCGTAGAGATGTTGACACTCGACGCCCTCGCGTTAACACCACATCACCTCACGGATTCCGTGATCGCCCGCATTTCCGCCTGCAGGTCTGTATTATGGTCAGGCAGTCGAAAACATAGTTCAATATATACCCCAGGCCCGCTCTGATTTATCTACGTAGCATGATCTCCCAGATCAATCCAAGACAGTGCCTCTGGCAGCAGTTCCTCGCACTCCACATCAAGTGTCATCTAGGGAAACATCTTCTAATCCATCCAGGTTTACTATTGTCGCCTCGATTATACCGCGATGGTGTGACGCGCTCCTGTCCTCTATCATTTTTCCCATCGCCTCAAGTCTCTACCTCACACTGAATCTGTATGCCAATGGGTCAGATATCTAGAATAGTCTCCAGTGCCCTAGTGGGCGTGGTCCTCATCGCTCCGCCTATGCCAGGACAAAATATTCTCTGAACCTGTTGTATGGTGCTTTATCTCCATAGCAGTCCAACAACTGTAGAGCTAGTGGAATATCCTCGGATTCGAGGATATCTTTAGAGAACATTTTATAAAAATTGTATCTTTAGAGAAAATTTCATGGAAATTTTGTCTTTAGAGAAAATTTCATGGAAATTTTGTCTTTAGAGAAAATTTCATGGAAATTTTGTCTTTAGAGAAAATTTCATGGAAATTTTGTCTTTAGAGAAAATTTCATGAAAATTTTGTCTTTGGAGAAAATTTCATGGAAATTTTGTCTTTAGAGAAAATTTCATGGAAATTTTGTCTTTAGAGAACATTTCATGAAAATTTCGTCTTTAGAGAAAATTTCATGGAAATTTTGTCTTTATTGAAAATTTCATGGAAATTTTGTCTTTAGAGAAAATTTCATGGAAATTTCGTCTTTACTGAAAATTTTAAAGAAATTTGGTCTTTAGAGAAAATTTCATGGAAATTTTGTCTTTAGAGAAAATTTCATGGAAATTTTGTCTTTAGAGAAAATGTCATGGAAATTTTGTCTTTAGAGAAAATTTCATGGAAATTTTGTCTTTAGAGAAAATGTCATGGAAATTTTGTCTTTAGAGAAAATTTCATGGAAATTTTGTCTTTAGAGAAAATTTCATGAAAATTCTGTCTTTAGAGAAAATTTCATGGAAATTTTGTCTTTAGAGAAAATTTCATGGAAATTTTGTCTTTAGAGGAAATTTCATGGAAATTTTGTCTTTAGAGAAAATTTCATGGAAATTTTGTCTTTAGCGAAAATTTCATGGAAATTTTGTCTTTAGCGAAAATTTCATGGAAATTTTGTCTTTAGAGAAAATTTCATAGAAATTTTGTCTTTGGAGAAAATTGATTTTTTGTCCTTAGGAAAACATTGTCGTACAGTGTAACAACATAATATATGTATGAACTTTTCCTATCTTCCTACTGGGAATATCACTACCATTACTAATGATGGTATTTTGTTTTGGTTTAAGGTGGTGCAGGGTGGGTTGGTTTAGTTTGGGGGTAAGGGGAAAAAGAACATCCATTCAATATTAATTAACGACATGTTTACACTGAGGCTGAACTACACGCAGTTCCACATGCAAACATTATGCCACATAGCACAACAAAGGTCAGGGTACTGGCAAGGACATTGTACCGCAACTGCTCCACCACATACACACACCCCAAAAATAAACAAATGTTACCATGCCACCAGGCCACGTGAGCTGGGAGGAAATGGAAGAAAAATCATCATAGCCTTTGACTTACCTGCAAAAATTCCAAACGTCGCAGAAAATCGGTAACATAAGCACCCAAAGGTTTCAAACTCGGATAAGATTTGGAGGCCCACATAGCAGGTATGCGGCTTATCAAAATCGATTTATAAACGGCCTCATAAGGAGCAGACATAACCACCAAACCTGCAAAAAAGGGAATATTAAAAAGTAAAAAAAAAAATAAATAAATAAAAACACCCACAATAAAAAAAGTGTTAGCGCATTAAAAATGGGTTAGAACCCATAATCCTTGGGAGTTTTTAAATGTGTTTTATGCAAATGTGGCAACAAGCACCCACATTAAGATGGAAAAAAACCAACAACCATCATGACAACTCTGCCGCCGCTGCTGCCTTACAAAACGAAATGAATGAGACAAGACCAAATGACAGAATGTCATTAAAACAAATTGAAATTTAAATATTTTATTACGATTTTTTGTTTGCGTTTTTTTTGGTTTTATTCGAATCAAAAGGGATTACGGGCGACATTACAAAACTAACCAGCAAATATTTAAGCTCTTAATTTGGCAAAGCTCATAAGCAAATTAAGGTCATAGCACCAGCAGTAGCCAGCAGAGAAGAACACAAATACCTACCGCAAAAAATAGCCTACAAACAAATCCATTTCCCACCGCCTTCCCTTAGCCGACAAATTGGAAAACATCTAAAGGAAACGGAAAAAGGCGAACATCAAAAACAGACTAATTTCCTGGTGGGCAAGCTAGAGGGAGGGCAGGCCAGTGTGTCCGACTACCATTTTTCCCATTACCTAAACAAATGCACAAAATGCCTACACCAGAATCCCTGGCAGGACCAACTGAAAGGTCAAATTATTTGAATGCGAATTACCCATTGCTTGAAAGCAATTATCTTGGTGGCCAAAGCCCAGCCAATGGCTACGTCTATGGCAATGGCAATTCTCTAAGATTGCCCTTAACTGGGCCAAGCAAAACGATGGCAAATAAAATTGTAATCGACTATGATAATATGTTTGCTACAACTGACAACAACAGCTTCGGCACAAATTTACCTATTCTCCGTAATGCTGGCAATGGAGGTGCTGCCTACACTCCTCTATGGATGTCCAATAGAGATGATGATGTCAGCAT